>NW_027256882.1:292378005-292395505 GCF_029215685.1 Pituophis catenifer annectens | reverse complement strand
CCGTATCTCCGGGGGGAGCTCGTTCCAGATAGTAGGTGCCCCCACAGAGAAGGCTCTTCCCCTGGGGGCCACCAGTCGACATTGTTTGGCCGACGGCACCCAGAGGAGCCCCTCTCTATGGGAGCGTACTGACCAGTGGGAGGCTATTAGTGGTAGTAGGCAGTCCCGCAAGTACCCAGGTCCTGAGCCATGGAGCGCTTTAAAGGTGGTAGCCAAAACCTTGAAGCGCACCCGGAAGACCACCGGGAGCCAGTGCAGCTCGCACAGAAGGGGTGTTACATGGGTGCCCATGTCGCTCCCATTATCACCTGCGCGGCCGCACTCTGCGCCAGTTGGAGCCTCCGGGTGCTCCTCAAGGGGAGCCCCATGTAGAGAGCGTTGCAATAGTCCAGGCGGGAGGTGACAAGGGCATGAGTGACCGTGCGTAACGAGTCCCGATCCAGAAAGGGACGCAACTGGCGAATCAGGCGAACCTGATGAAAAATCCTCCCGGTCACGGCCGTCAAGTGCTCTTCTAAAGACAGCCGTGAATCCAGGAGGATGCCCAAGTTGCGAGCCCTCTCCGTGGGGGCCAATGATTCGCCCCCAATAGTCAGTGATGGCACCAACTGACTATATCGGGACATCGGAAACCACAGCCACTCGGTCTTGGATGGGTTGAGCCTGAGCCTATTCCTCCCCATCCAGATCCGCACGGCCTCCAGGCACCGGGACATCACTTCAAGGGCATTGTTGGCGATGTTACGCATTATTGGCGTATTCCAGTGGTGGGTTGCCCCCAATTTGGACTGGTTCGCAAGAACTGGTAGTAAAACCGGTGGGAGGCCCCGCCCACTGCCCCGGATGTCATCATCAGCGATCTGCGCATGTGCAGAAGAAGGCGTGCGCGCGATCCCGTTGCGAACCGGTGGTAAAGGTAAGTAGAACCCACCCCTGGAGTACTCCAAGAAAAAAGGGCTCCTGGCCAAAATGCCAAGAACGAAGAACAAAGGATTAAGAAAGCTTTATACATTTTCACTAAAAGAGAAGGCGGGACAAGGCGAGATAATAAGAAATATCATCTAATAAACATTTCAGTAATAATTCTACAATTTGTTCTATTGGCCTTAGGTAATGAATGCCCCAGGAGTTATCGAATACACATTTTATTGGCTGCAGGCCATCACTATTCCTAATTTTTAGATGAGGCCTGCAAGTTGTCTAGCTCTTGTTACTTCTATCAGCTTTCTAACTGCCCAGAATTGTTACAAGATTTACACATGCACATTTCCTATAGATAAGCATTCTTTGTTCTTGCCAGACACGCTCCGCAATTACAAGCTTTCTGTTTTACTTTCAAGTGTGTGTCATGACCTGGGTTTATTTTAGCATACAGCCTATCACCATAAAACGCACTCCCATTTTTGGCCTCTGTGTACCTCATTTTTGGCTTCTGTGTGCCCTGTTTTCGGCCTCCGTGTGCCCCGTTTTCAGCTTCCTTCACATGGAGGCCAAAAACGGGATGCGTGGAGGGTGAAAATGGTGCACGTGGAGGCCAAAAATGGCTGAAGGGTGGGGGGCCAGAGGGTGGGTGGGGCTTCGGCAATATTTGCTCTATAAGACATAGGGCCTCCTCAGGGTGCCGTCGGCCAGACAATGTCGGCTGGCGACCCCCAGGGGGAGAGCCTTCTCTGTGGCGGCACCTGCCCTCTGGAACAACCTCCCCCCAGAGATACGCACGATACCAGACCTCCGGACTTTTCGTCAGGCCCTGAAAACTCATTTATTTCATCTAGCCGGGCTGGCTTGATCCCATCCTTTCGGTTTTAATTTGAAATTGGTTTCAACTGGGTTGTTTTAAATTGATGGCCAAAATTATTTAATGTTTTTTAAATTGTTTTTAAATTTTATATGTTGTGTTTTTACCGTGGCTGTTCACCGCCCTGAGTCCTGTTGGAGAAGGGCAGTATACAAATTAAATAAATAAATAAATAAATAAGACGCACAGACATTTCTACCCACTTTGGGGGAGACAAAAAAAAATGCGCTTTACGGAGTGAAAAATACGGTAACTCAATTGAATTCTTTTTTTTTTCCAAAAAAAAGTGTTTTTTTTATTTTTATAAACAAACAAACATACAATATATAATCAATCAGTGTATCATCTTAGTACCTCTTTTGTGTCTTCTCCCTACTCCTCAATTATTTCACATATCCTAATATTTATCATTTCATTTATGATGCCATTTCTCCCACCTTTCTTTACACTATTACTCTCTCTATATATATCTTCTCCAACCAATAATAAAATTGCCCCCATATCTTAAAATATTCCATTTCCTCTCTTTCTTTAAGTGTCAAAGTCAATCTATTCATTTCTGCACAATCCAATATTTTCTTAATTACTTTTCCCTCTGTAGGGATTTCCTCTGCTTTCCATCTTTGCGCAAATACTATCCTCGATGCAGTTATAACATGTACAATCAAATATATATTTTCCTGACTAGATTTCTCTGGTAAGATACCCAATAGGAACAGTTCAGGTACTCAATTGAATTCTTGAATTGTCCCATGATCAGTTGGCCCCAGCGAGTTGGCCTCTTCCAGGCCAGAAGAAACCAGCAATAGACAAAACCTAGCAGGAAAGATGGCATGGAGAAGCGAGGCAAAGTTTCTCCTAGTTTGGGTACCAAAAATGATCTCTAAGCAAACCACAGGGTGTGTTCAGGCAATACCAAAGCCAATGAAATGTGCATTGTGTTGTTGATTGTCTATGGAGCTTCTCAATCAATCCAGGTCATGGTTGTCCCAAAGATGCTTTTTCAAAAGACAACTGGACTTTGTTTTTTCCTTGAAGACGTTTTGCTTCTCATCTGAGGAGCTTCTTCAGTTCTGACTCAATAAATTCACTTCTGATTGTGTTGTTGATTGTGGTAGGGATTCGGCTCCCTCTGCTGGTGGAAAATTCCCTTTTGGACTCCTTTTCCCACATGCCATCTCTTCTTTGGAGTAATCTGATGGGAATTCTAAGCTGTGAAGAGGTGATTTTTCTTAGATCATGTGTGAAGGGAAGAAATCTTTGGGGGGGGGTGTCTTTGCTCTGAATTCGTTCATTAATATGGACATCAAGTTGAAAAGTTCTTCGGAGTTGTGGAATTTGGTTATTGTTTTTTTTCCATCCTTCCAGCCTGAGATAAAACAAAGCATTAGAGTAATGGAAGTTATTTCCTAGGTCAGAATAATAGAGTTGGAAGGGACCTTGGAGGTCTTCTAGTCCAACCCCCAGGCTCAAGCAGGAGACCCCCATACCATTTCAGACAAATGGCTGTTGTGTCTCTTTAAAAATCTCTAGTGATGGAGCATTGACAACTTCTGGAGGCAAGTTGTTCCACTGGTGAATTGTACTCACTGTCAGGAAATTTCTCCTTAGTTCTAAGTTGGTTGTCTCCTTGGTTACTTTCCATCCGTTGCTTCTTATCTTGCCTTCGGGGGCTTTGGAGAAAAGGTTGACCCCCTCTCATTTGTTGGAAGAAATCAAGTTCAGTTCCAAGTGGGGAAAAAGACACTGGATTCATGGAAGTTGCTCGGAAAGAAGGTGCTGGTTCTTATGTATAAAGCCCTTCATGGCATGAGCCCAAGATACTTGCAGGACCGCCTCCTACCGGCCTCCCACTGCCCTGTGAGGTCACATAGGACTGCCCTCCTCCGGGTACCATCGGCCAGACAATGTCGGCTGGTGGCCCCCAGGATGAGGGCATTCTCTGTGGCCACACCGACCCTCTGGAATGAGTTACCCATCGGGCTCCGGACGGCCCCTGACCTCCGCACTTTCCGCACCGACGTGAAGACATGGCTGTTTCAGCGAATTCCCTGATCTGCTACGAGATTTTATTTTGTTGGGGTTTTATATTGGCTACTTTTAGGGTTTTTATTGTTGTATGTTTTAATTCTGTACGCCGCCCCGAGTCCTACGGGAAGAGGGTGGCATATAAATTTAATAAAAATAAATAAATATTGATGAACAGGATCACATGCCTTGGAGAACTTGGGTGAAAAAAGGGAAGAGATGCTGAGAGTCCCTGGGTTTTATACCCTCTCTGGCTTTGAACTTCCTGGGGCACAGGAAGAGTATTCTGATTGGTTGCTGTCAGAGGTCATGGCTAGCTCTGTGTGCTAAATTTAGTTGACTCTTGCTGGGTGATGCAATGAAGGGCAATTAAATGGCTCTGCCTGAAGGAGGTAGATCTTTGTTATGTAGCATAGATTGGTCCAGGCCTTAATGGTCCATTAACAAAGATGTGGGGGTGGCTGAGTTTCTGCCTTCCTTTTAGGGGAGATATTCTGTCCTTTTATTATTTCCTAAAATATTTCATTTTCTAGGAGAGAGGTGGAATATTGGAACATTGCTATCATGTCACCCCTAGTCCTTCTTTTTACTAGACTAGACAAACCCAATTCCTGCAACCATTCTTCATATATTTTAGACTCCACTCCCCTAATCATCTTTGTTGCTGTTTTCTGCACTCTTTCCAGAGTCTCAAAAACTTTGTTATATGTTGGAGATCAGAACTAAACGCAATATTCCAAGTCTGGTCTCATCAATGCATTATAAAGTGGTACTAACAGTTCACGAAGAAGTATTTTCTATTATTCCCTTGGATATTTTCTGATTTGACTTCCTCCTCCTCCTCCTCCTCTCTCCCCCCTCCTCTTCTCAATAAACCCCCCTCCCTTCTAGCATTGATGATGTTACCTAGTTGGGTCATGAAACATCTGCAAGAAAACCACCAAGCTCAGAGAGCACCAAGGACCCCTCATTTCAACAAAGTGGAATAATAACTTGAAAGCATGTTATAAAATAAATACTGTCTGTAGACTCTATTCCTAACCATTAATGTTAATAATCAGTCTCCTCTTCCTCCTCCTCCTCCTTCTCTTTACATTTCTCCTCCCCTGTTCCCTCCCTCTCTCCTTCCCTCTCTTCCTTCCTTCCTTCCTTCCTCCCTCCCTTTCTTCTTTCTTCCTCCTGCTCCTGCTCCTCCTCCTCCTCCTCCTCCACTTCCTTCTCCTCCTCCTCCTCCTTCTTTTTACATTTCTCCTCCCCCCTCTCTCCTTCCCTCTCTTCCTTCCTTCCTTCCTCTCTCCCTCCCTCCCTTTCTTCCTTCTTCTTCCTGCTCCTCCTCCTGCTCCTCCTCCTCCTCCACTTCCTTCTTCTCCTCCTCTTCCTTCTTCTCTTTACATTTCTCCTCCCCTCCTCCCTCCCTCCCTCTCTTCCTTCCTTCCTTCCTCCCTCCCTCTTTCCCTTTCTTCCTTCTTCCTCCTGCTCCTGCTCCTCCTTCTCCTCCTCCTCCTCCTCCTCCTCCTCCTTCCCCTTCCCCATTCCCTTTCCCTCCCTCCCTCCCTCTCCTCGTCCCTCCTCCTTCTCCTGTCTTCTAATACTTGAAAAGCTATCACAGGGTAGAGAGTACATCCAAGGTAAATCCTTTGCAAGAGGTTGGACAGCCGTTTGGTATAAGTTCTCCTGCTCAACCAAGGAGTTGAACTAGAAGTCTTCCAAGATCCCTTCCAACTCTGTTATTCGATCTATTTCATCTCAGTGGAATTTGGTAGCAACCCTATTGCTGTTCCTACTCATTTCCTCCCCCTTTGCTTGCTGAGTAGCCTACCATCTCTTCCCCTCTGAGCGCCTCTGTTTCTTCCTTGTCCACTTGATCATTCCTTACAACTTTGCTAATAGCCAACCAGATTTTCACTGCAAGGTAGCAGAGTATATAATAACCTGCAATTATTGCCCGTTTAGTCTCTCCCTGGTGTCTTTTTATTCCCCCATGCACCCAATCTCAATGTTGCTTTTCCACTGATTTTACTACCCCATTAATTACCGTTGAGAAATAATGCCTGAGTGGGAAGCAAGGAGAGAGATGCCGCCACCTCACAGAGCTGGCCACTGATAAAATGCATGCACTGTCTGGCATCCAGCTGCAGGAATATCTGCAATTGGTGGGATCTGAGCTTCAGAATAATGGAATAACGGAGTTGGAAGGGAGTTTGGAGGTCAATCAGAATAGAGCTGGAAGGGAGCTTGGAGGTCTTCTAGTCCAGGCAGGAAACCCTGTATACCAGTGATGGCTAACCTTTTCCGGAATGCAATGCATGCGTGCCCCCTGCGTATGCCCCCTGCCCCCCCGTGCATTAGCCCCGCTCCCACGCATGTGCACATGTGCCTGCATGCACCTGCTCCACACATGCATGCAGCCCCTTGCATGTGCCCTACCCCCACACGCGCACACGTTACCCCCTGCATGGGCCCTGCCCCATGCATGTGTGTGTGCCCCCTGCATGCACGATGCCCCCCTGCATGTGCACTGCTCCCCTAATGTACCCCTCGCACATGCATGGCAGAGATCCGAAGACCACCTGTCTTGCAGGAGGTGTGCACACATGCGTGGCGGAGCTGAGCTGGGGCGAAAGCTTGTGTGCCCATAGAGAAGGCTCTGTGTGCCACCTCTGGCATCCGTGCCATAGGCTGGCCACCACAGCTATATACCACTTCAGACAAGTGACTGTCCAGCTGATTTTGAAAACCTCCAGTGATGAAGCACCCACAACATCTGAAGGCAACTTCTGTTCCACTGATTAATTGTCCTCACTGTTAGGAAGTTTCTCCTTATTTCCAGGTTGATATCTCTCCTTGATCGGTTTCCATCCATTGTTCCTTGTCTGGCCTTCAGGTGCTTTGGAGAATAGGTTGACCCACAACTTCTGAAGGCAAGCTGTTCCACCAGTTAATTATCCTCAGTGTTAAGAAGTTTCTTCTTAAGTTCAACCCCCTGCTCAGGCAGGAAACCCTATAGAGCCTTGGTGGCACAGCAGACTAAAAGTGCTGTTAAGTAGCACCAGCTGCCTGCAATGACTGCAAGTTCGAATCTCACCAGGCTCAAGGTTGACTCAGCCTTCCATCCTTCCGAGGTAGGTAAAATGAGGACCCGGATTGTGGGGGCAATAAGATGACTTTGTATAAAATAGAACACCGCTTAGGGTGGGGGGGCGAAAGCCCTACTAAGCAGCTATATACAAAAGTATGAAGGCTATTGCTTAACGCATTGTAAGCCGCCCTGAGTCTCCGGAGAAGGGCAGCATATAAATTGAACCAATAAATAAATAAATAAATAAATAAATAAATAAATAAATAAATAAATAAACAAACAAACAAACAAACAAACAAACAAACAAACAAACAAACAAACAAACTGTTTCAGACAAATGGTTGTCCAATCTCTTCTTTAAAACTTCCAGTGTTGGAGCATTCACAATTTCTGGAGGCAAGTTGTTCCACTGATTCATTCTTTTCACGGGCAGGAAACTTCTCCTTAGTTCAGGGGTCAGCAACCTACGGCTCTGGAGCCTCATGTGGCTCTTTCACCCTTCTGCTGCGGCTCCCTGTCATTCAAAATATGCATCACAACCGGCAATGTGCGACACCCACCGGTACATGATTTATTGAGCTTTTCAACCCCCGGTAGGCCAACCATGAATAAATCCAAGAAAAGAAAAGTTTTAGAAGAAAACAGAAGGTTTAATTCAACGACATCTGCTAGTTTTGTGGCCGCTCAAGAAATAGTCAGGCACGGGAAGGGTTTTGTGGCTCCCGGTGTTTTCTTTTCTGTGGGAAATGGGTCCAAATGACTCTTTTTGTGTTGAAGGTTGCAGACTCCTGCCTTAGTTCTAAGTTGCTTCATGTTAAGAAGAATTTATTTTTTCTGAATAGGGAAAGATTATGTCTACAATCTGCAACATATTGATATCCAGGGATGGAAGTTAAGGAACATACCAGAAAGCTCTTTGGTGGTAAAAGATCACAAGACCCCAAATGTAATTGGACTATGTGAACAATAAAAGCCCCATTGCAGTTATTGCCAATAAAGGAGAATATTTGTAGCTAAGGGTTGAACTATGGGGGTGCCTTCTGAGCTAGGTTGTTTTCTGGTGGACATTTCACGAACCAACGAGGTAACATCATCAGTGCTGGAAAGGAATGGGTTTGTAGGAGGGAGGGAGGGAGGAATAGGAAAAGGAGGAGGGGGAGAAGGGGATGGGGATGGGAAGGGGAAGGAGAAGGAGACAGAAGGAGAAGGAGAATAAGAAAGAGAAGGAGAAGGAGGGAGACAGAGAGGGAGAAGGATAGGATAAATACAATGATATTTATATAGTGCGCGCTTAGATTCGTAATATTCTATTATGTAGACGCCTTCAAGCATTAAATATAGATAAGAGAGGTGAAAAGTGTGTGGGGGGGAGAAGGGGATAGTCATCATAAAAAAACATTCATCATAAATCATAAGTTAAATAATTGTCAAGTTTCGAGGTCATCTCAAATAAATTGCATTTCAAACAAAGTCTTTGAAGAAAAACTCCTATTTATTGCAGTTGTTAAAAGAACCATCCAATCGTTAATCAAATTCAGTGTCCCCCATTGACTTGGCAGGTCAAAAGTCGGCTGGGAAGTTCGTAAAAGATCATCACATGACCCGGGGAGGCTGCAGCCGTCGTAAATACAGGCAGTCCTTGACATACAAACACAACTGAGCCCAAAATCCCGGTGCTCAGTGAGACATCTGCAGAGTGAGTTTTGCCTCCTTTTGTGACCTTTCTGGCCACGGTGGTGAAGTTAGTCACCCCGGTCGTTAAACGAATCTGGCTTCGCTTGCCAGAAGATTGCAAAAGGGGGGTCACAAATACGAGTCGGTTGCAAAAGCACCTGAATTTGGATTACGTGACCATGGGGATGCTGCAACAGTCATAAGAATGAAAAACGGTCATAAGTCACTTTTTAGGGATTGTTGATCTTTCAAATGGTCACCAAATGTTAAGGCGAGGACTACCTATTGGATGCCATGTTTGATCAGGTAACTGTGGGGATGCTGCAATGATCATAAATAGGAGGATCATAATCATACCCTGTTTTCCCCAAAATAAGACATCCCCTGATGATAAGCCCAATTGGGCTTTTGAGCGCATGGCAATAAGGCCAAGCACTTATTTTAGGGTTCAAAAAAATGTAAGACAGGGTCTTATTTTCGGGAAAACACAGTATCTATCATCTATCTATCTATCTATCTATCTATCTATCTATCTATCTATCTATCTATTTATTTATCTACCATCTACCCTGTTTTCCCCCAAAATAAGACATCCACTGATAATAAGCCCAATCGGGCTTTTGAGCGCATGGCAATAAGGCCAAGCACTTATTTTAGGGTTCAAAAAAATGTAAGACAAGGTCTTATTTTTGGGAAAACACGGTATCTATCTATCTATCTATCTATCTATCTATCTATCTATCTATTTATTTACCATCTACCCTGTTTTCCCCAAAATAAGACATCCACTGATAATAAGCCCAATCGGGCTTTTGAGCGCATGGCAATAAGGCCAAGCACTTATTTCAGGGTTCAAAAAAATGTAAGACAAGGTCTTATTTTTGGGAAAACACGGTATCTATCTATCTATCTATCTATCTATCTATCTATCTATCTATCTACCATCTATCTATCATCTACCCTGTTTTCCCCAAAATAAGACATCCACTAATAATAAGCCCAATCGGGCTTTTGAGTGCATGGTAATAAGGCCAAGCGCTTATTTCAAGGTTCAAAAAAATGTAAGACAGGGTCTTATTTTTGGGAAAACACAGTATCTATCATCTATCTATCTATCTATCTATCTATCTATCTATCTATCTATCTATCTATCTATCATCTATCTATCTATCTATCTATCTATCTATCTATCTATTATCTATCTATCTATCTATCTATCTATCTATCTATCTATCTATCTATCTACCATCTAACTATCATCTACCTTGTTTTCCCCAAAATAAGACATCCCCTGATAATAAGCCCAATTGGGCTTTTGAGCGCATGGCAATAAGGCCAAGCGCTTATTTCAGGGTTCAAAAAAAATATAAGACAGGGTCTTATTTTTGGGGAAACAAGGTAAGTCACAATTTTCAGTGCCATCGTAACTTGGAACAGTCGCTACACGGACAATCTTAAGTCAAGGACAACTTTTAATCAACCTTGGTTAACAGATGAACAGATGACTTGGAAGGGACCTTGTAGGTCATCTAGTCCAACCCTACCTCACCCCCCCATCCAAGCAGGAGACCCTGGCCTACACCATTTCTGACCGAAATGGTTGATTTTCTTCATTTTTTTTTTAAAAAAAATAAATCTTAAAAGCATCTGCATTCTGTACCCCAATCGCTTTTTCACATCCTACCCTGTCAAAGATTCATGTATTCCATCACAATATTCCTGCCGGTGCTTCTATCACAATTGTGATCAAACGGCGGGTGTGATATATGGAAATATTTGCTCTGCACAAATACATTCGTTCTCAAAAGGGGCCCTTAACCTAAATGGCGTATTTCTCTGAATGTTCTCTGCCTAATAAATGCTTCAGAGAGAGCGCGAGAGCCAAACGATGTGGCAGGAATGCAGCCTGATTTCTCTTTTAACGTGTAGGAATTTCGAATGCAAGCAAACACCTGCCAAGTTTTTATGGCTTCTAAATTTGAATAATTGTATTTCTCTGCCGTGCATCTGGGAAGATAATAATGCCACCAAACAATTTAATTATATATACATATATACAGACATACACATATACAGATATGTAGATACGTAATATATCTATAGATCTCCCTATATCTCTAGCTCTATATATCTACGTCTATATTAGAAGTGAAATGCTCTTACCTTTGCTACCAGTTCGGGAGTGTGAGCGTGAGTGCGTGCTACTCTCTTGCGTGGCTCTTCTGCTTGTGCTTAATGACATCCCGGTGGGTGGGCGGAGCCTCCCACCACCAGCGCTACCGGTTCGCACAAGCTGGATAGATCCAGCCGGATTTCACCACTGTTCTATATCTATATTTATCTATGTCTATGTCTATGTCTATGTCTATGTCTATGTCTATGTCTATGTCTATGTCTATGTCTATGTCTATGTCTATGTCTATGTCTATGTCTATGTCTACTGTATGTCTATGTCTATGTCTATGTCTATGTCTATGTCTATCTCTATCTCTACTCTATCTCTATCTCTATCTCTATCTCTATCTCTATCTCTATCTCTCATCCTTTTGTCCATCTCTCCGTCTGTCTGTCTGCATATCTATCTATCATCTGTCTGTCTATCATTTATCTATCTATCTATCTATCTATCTATCTATCTATCTATCTATCTATCTATAATCTAACTATCTATCCATCTCTATCCATCCATCCATCCATCCATCCATCCATCCATCCATCCATCCAGGTATCCAATAGCTAGATAGCTAGGTAGCTAGATATCATCAAATAATATTGTCTGTCTGTCTTTGTCTCTATCTGTCTGTCTGTCTGTCTATCTGCCTCTGCTTCTCTCTCTCTCTCTCTCTCTCTCTCTCTCTCTCTCTCTCTCTCTCTCTCTCTCTCTCTCTCTCTCTCTCTCTCATCAAATGATATTGTTCATCTGCCTGTCTATCTGTTTGTCTATCATCAATCTAAAATCAAATGATATTGCTAAATATTACAATATGCAGAAAATATATGGTGCATTATTGTCATCTCTTTCATCTTCCCTGCTAACAAATAAGGGAGCTCTAATGGAGGGTCTTATGATCCATCTAAGGAAATTGAGCACACATTTTACCTCTTGTTCCTTTCTCTTTTTCCACAAGAGCAAATGTAAAAAGGGAAATTTATAGGAGGGTTTTTATTGAGGTGGCATAATTTCCCCATCATAAGGAAGGTGACCATCATATTGTTCTCCTCATCAAATTACGCCTCGCCTAATGTGCGATGGGAAATGAGCTTCCGACGTGACAGAGCCTTCTCTTTGCAAGTCACAAAAAGGAAATTTGCGCCTATGCATGAAGAAAATTTCTTCTTCTTCTTCTTCTTCTTCTTCTTCTTCTTCTTCTTCTTCTTCTTCTTCTTCTTCTTCTTCTTCTTCTTCTTCTTCTTCTCCTCCTCCTCCTCCTCCTCCTCCTCCTCCTCCTCCTCCTCCTCCTCCTCCTCCTCCTCCTTCTAAAAAGCTACAACACTTTTAGAAAAATTGCACTCTGCTGAAGCCACAGATATAGTCCAGGACCATGAGACCTTCAGCCTATCTCTACCTCAACACCAGCAACTGTGAGAAGGATCTTGGAGTCCAGGTGGACAACCACTTCAATATGAACCAACAGTGTGCAGCAGCGCCAAAAAAGCCAATGCAATCCTAGGTTGCATTAACAGAGAGATAGAATCAAGATCATGTGAAGTATTAGTACCCGCTTTAAATTAGTAAGACAACATTTAGGATACTGAATCCAGTTTTGGTCACCACACTATAAAAAAGAGGTTGAGACTCAAGAAAGAGTGCAGAGAAGAGCAACAAAGAGGATTAGGGGACTGGAAGCTAAAACATATGAAGAACAGTTGCAGGAATTGGGTATGGCTAGTCTACAGTAGACAAAAGAAGAACTAGGGGAGACATGATAGCAGTGTTCCAATATCTCAGGGGCTGCCACAAAGAAGAGGGGGTCAACCTAGTCTCCAAAGCATCTAAAAGCAGGACAAGAAGCAATGGATGGAAACTAATCAAGGAGAGAAGCAATTTAGAACTAAGGAGAAACTTCCTAACAGGGAGAACAATTAACCAGTGGAACAGCTTGCCACAAGAAGTTATGGGTGTTCCATCACTGGAGGCTTTCAAAAAAAAAAAAAACCTGGACAACCATTTGTTTGAAACAGTATAGGGTCTCCTGCTTGATCAGGGGGCTCGACTAGAAGACTTCCAAGGTCCCTTCCAGTTCTTTTCCGATTGATTTCTTTTTTTTTTTTAAAGTAACAACACTTTTAGAGAATTGCACTCTGGTGAAGCTACCTCTGATAGTCCAAAGCCTTTAGAAACCATTTTGGCCTATCCCTTTCCAGAAGCATCTATATTACAGAACAGCTTTCAAGTTTCTCTCCCCTCTCCGTCCCTTCCTTTTTCACCTTGCTTCCTTCATTTCTACCTTCCCTCCCCTTCCCCTTCCTCTTCCCTTTCTCCTTCCCTTTTTCTTCCCTTATATGTTCCCTCCCCTCCCTGCTTCCTTCCTTTCCACCTTTCCTCCCCTTCCCCTTCCCTTATATTTTCCCTTCCCTCCTATCTTCCTTCATTTCCACTTCCCCTCCCCTTCCTCTTCCTCTTCCCTTTCCCTTCTTCTTCCCTTATATGTTCCCTCCCCTCCTTGCTTCCTTCCTTTCCACCTTTCCTCCCCTTCCCTTTCCCTTATATTTTCCCTTCCCTCCTATCTTCCTTCATTTCCACTTCCCCTCCCCTTCCTCTTCCCCTTCCCTTCTTCTTCCCTTATATGTTCCCTCCCCTCCTTGCTTCCTTCATTTCCACCTTTCCTCCCCTTCCCCTTCCCCTCCCTTCTTCTTTTCCCTTCCCTTTTCCCCTTCCCTCTCCACTCCTTCACTGTTAATTCATTTCTATCCTTTATTTCCTTTTCCTCTTTAGCTGTTTTTGCTAGCAAGTTCAAAGGGAACCTGTGCTCTCCTACCTCTACACTCCTGTGGGATGAGAGACCGATGAGTTTAGGCAAATAGAGGCCAAATTGTTTGGTTCATGGGATACTCTATTATACAGACAATTGATTTCAATCCTAGCTAATTAATATAATTAACTGTATTGTATTCAATTAACAAACAGGTATTTTTAGAACCAGAAGGAGTTGTGTGTCGTTCAGGTGGGCGAGAGGTGAAGTGTGGCTTCTGATATGCGCACACACACAAACACACACACAAGACACTGAAATATATATACACACAAAGACACATACATATACAGACAGGTTCATAAACAAACAGATCACATAGATCAGTGGTGGGTTCCTCCCGGTTCGGCCCGGTTCTCCCGAGCCTGACTAGGTGAAGCTTGACCGGTGAATACAACTTGTTTTCCTCCTTCCCGTCTGCACAGCCTCTTCTGGAAAGATGGTAGAAGAAAGGGAAAAAAATAATAATACTGTGTTTCCCCAAGAATATGATCTACCTCAAAAGTAAGCCCTAGCTTGATTTTTACACGTGCGCCCAAAATAAGCCCTGTCCCCCCAAATAAGCCCTAATTAAGATCTCGCCCACACCAGGGTACACGGGGTGGAGCAAGGCGCATAGATAAAAATTAAGCTAGGGTGGGGATGGGGGGGTGAAGCTGCCTTACTTACCACACCTCGCATACCCCAACACCTGCCTTGCCAGCTCACTTCTGCGGCCACTTGCCGCTGCTCAAATCGATCCGGAGCTCTGTTATTGGCTGCAGAGGCCTTTCCCGAATGACCTCTGATGGTGAAACAGAGGCCGGGGGCAATGCGTTCGTCAATCCTGAGGGACAGCAAGGGAAGGCAGGTATCAGGGTGTGCGAGGCCTGGTAAGTAGGACTGTTCCAGGCCTCCGTCCCTATCCGTGTGCTTCATTCCACCCCCTGCACCCCAGAGTGGGTGGGGTCTTAATTAAGGCTTATTTTTGGGGGGTAGGGCTTATATTGTGCACACGTGTAAAAATCAAGCTAGGACTTACTTTGAGAATAGGTCTTATCTTTAGGGAAACACAGTATCTATTTATCAATAATGCATCAATTTATATCTATCATTTACCTACCTACCTACCTACCTACCTACCTACCTCCATATCTATCATTCTATCTATCTATCTATCTATCTATCTATCTATCTATCTACTATCTATCTATCTATCTATCTATCTATCTATCTATCTATCATCAGTGTTTGTGTCTATCTATCTATCTATCTATCTATCTATCTATCTATCTATCATCAGTGTCTGATTGTCTATCATCAGTGTCTGTCTGTCTGTCTATCATCTTTCTATCTTCTAGCATCAGTCTGTCTGTCTGTCTGTCTATCTATCTATCTATCTATCTATCTATCTATCTATCTATCATCAGTATCTGATCTTCTATCATCAGTGTCTGTCTATCATCTTTCTATCTTCTATCATCAGTCTATCTACCTACCTCCATATCTATCTATCTATCTATTATCTATCTATCTATCTATCTATCTATCTATCTATCATCAGTGTCTGTCTGTCTTTCATCTTTCTTTCTATCATCAGCCTATCTACCTCCCTCCCTATCTACCTACCTACCTACCTACCTATCTATCTATCTATCTATCTATCTATCTATCTATCTATCTATCATCTATCTATCTATCTATCTATCTATCTATCTATCTATCTATCCTTCCCCCCCTCTCTCTCATCTACCTATCTACCAATAATCCATCATCCATCCATCTCTATCATCTATCCATCTAGCTACCATGTTTACCATGCACATCAATCTGGAGCCCATTTCTCAGTTGCGGAAGCTTTTCCTTTGGTGGCAAAAAATAAAAATAAAAATAAGACCGGGTTTTTTTAATAGTTTTTTTTTTTAACTTTTTCCAACTTTAAAAACCACAAGTGGAAAAAAAAACAAGGAAAAAAATAACAATAAGACAAATACAAACAAATAGAGAAAACGAACAACACAACAGTGTAATACAATTTTACAGCTTTCCGTATCAGCATGTATATATTCTACTTTTGTAATTCACCATTCAATATTTGCCTTCTCATAGATTTTAACAATTCTAGTAATAGTATAATAATTATATTATAATATAATACTGATTATAACCGTTCTGATTATACATATATACATTTATCTTTATATTCTAGTTAATAGTTTTAGAACTTTTATTTCTTGTAGACTGTGCAAGTGGCTACAGCATAGAAGCCAAAACAAGAAACAAGACTGGGTCTTATTTTCGGGGAAACAGGGTAACCGAAAGCAGAATGCCTGTCGGATTTTTCTGAAAACACATTTCTGACTATCTGATTTGCAGCAGAGGCCAGGGAAGGGAGTTGTGTTTGTTGTGTCTGGGCACTGACAAATGTGTGGCACTGGAGAACATTGGATGGAGTGGCGATGCAACTCTGCAGGCGGGTTGGGCCATTGGTGGGAGAATATATATATTTTAAAAAAAGAGTGCCAACTTTTATTGTTCAAGCCCGGCTGTCACGTTGTGAAACCACAGCCATTTGTAAGAAATATGTGACATTCTAATAGGGAGTAATTTACCCAAGGATGTCTTTGTGCCTTGAAGTGCCTTCAACGCTACGGCTCGCGGAAACTTTGTGTGAAGAAGGGTCTGCAATGCGGTGCAATGCCTTTGTGTGGAGGTTCCCTCCCCTCTTGGAAAACAGCAAGAGACCCATAAGAGCAAAATAGATCAGAAAAACAGAGTTGGAAGGAACCTTGGAGGTCTTCTAGTCCAACCCTCTGCTCGATACCATTTCAGACAAATGGCTGTCCAGTCCTCTTCTTTGAAAACCTCCAGTGTTGGAGCATCCACAACTTCTGGAGGGAAGCCACTCCACTGATTAACATAATAACAGAGGTGGAAGGGACTTTGGAGATCTTCTAGTCCAGGGGTGGGCAATTGTGGCTCTTTTACAACCTGTGGACTTCAACTCCCAGAATTCCTGAGACAGCCAAGCTGTCTCAGGAATTCTGGGAGTTGAAGTCCACAGGTTGTAAAAGAGCCACCATTGCCCACCCCTGTTCTAGTCCAACCCCCGTTCAGGCAGGAAATCCTATACCAGTGATGGCTAACCTTTTTGCCATCGCGTGCCAGGAAGAGGGGGGGGACGTTCACATGCACGCATGCCCACACCCATAATTCTATGTGCCCTGCCCTGCCCCTGGGCATGTGACCCCCCCTCCCCCACTCCTGGCACGCGATGGCCCAGTAGGCCCGTTTTTCTTTCTCACCTGGCTCCAGATCCTCTCTATGCATCTGGGGAGGGCAAAAACAGCCTTCCCCACCCCTCGGAAGCCCTCTGGAGGCCCAAAACAGCCCGTTTTCCAAGTTTCGGTTGGATAGGAAGTGACTTTTTTTGCTGTCCCCCAGCCTCCAGAGATTCCTAGAGAGGCTGAGAGCTGAGCTGGCGTGCCAGGCAACATGGCTCCGCGTGCCACCTGTGGCACGCGTGCCATAGGTTCGCCATCCCGGTCCTATACCATTTCAGACAAATGGTTGTCCAATCTCATCTTAAAAACCTCCAGTATTGAAGCACTCACAACTTCTGAAGGAAAGTCGTCCCACTGATTAATTGGTTCTCACTATCAGGAAATCTCTCCTTAGTTCTAAGTTTCTTCTCTCCTTGATTAGTTTCCATCCGTTGCTTCTTGTCTTGCCTTCTTACCTGTGAAGAGGTGATTTTTCTTAGGTCATGTGTGAAGGGAAGAAATCTTTGGGGGTCTTTGCTCTGAATTCGTTCATTATTGTGGACATCAGGTTGAAAAGATCTTCAGAGTTCTGGAATTTGGTTATTGCTGTGTCCCATCCTGCCAGCCTGAGTTAAAACAAAACATTAGTGATGGAAGCTATTTCCTAGGTCAGAATAACAGAGTTGGAAGGGACCTTGGAGATCTT
>NW_027256882.1:292370227-292377905 GCF_029215685.1 Pituophis catenifer annectens | reverse complement strand
CTCCCCCCAGAGATACGGAGGATTCCGGATCTGCGCACGTTTTGTCGTGCTCTCAAAACATTTTTATTTCAGCAGGCTGGCCTGGCCTAACTCTCCTCTTTTAAATTTTTAAATCAATTTTAAATCAATTTAAATTAATTTGTTTTATAAATTCTGGTGTTTTAAGTTTGTTTTTCGGCCAAAATATTTAATAATTTTAATAGATTTTTAATGTTTGTATTATCTGTATTTTATCTTGGCTGTTCACTGCCCTGAGGTCCTCCGGGAGTAGGGCGGTACAGAAATTTGATAAATAAATAAATAAAATAAAAATAAAATAAATTGTTTCATTCCCCACCATCCAGTCAGAGCTGAAGGAGCTTCTTGGATGAGAAGAAAAACCAGAAAGACCATTTGCCTCTTGAAAAAGCACCCTTTGGGATTCCAGCGTTGGAGCACCCACAGCTTCTGAGGCAAGCCATTCCGATGATTAATTGTTCTAACTGTTAGAAAATTTCTCCTTACTTCTGATCTGAGAATCTCCATAGATCTTCATCCAGAATTTGATACGGAATGTAAGATTTGGAAGGTAAACTTTATGGATGCTCCTCATTGGAAGAATTGTGGTTGCATTCCAACTCTGATCATCCCCACCCATTTTAGCAACAGGTTCCTTGGTTGTGAGCTCTGTGCCTTGCTTTTTTTTGCTTTTTTTTTTTTTGCCTCTGAAACTTCTGAAACTCTGTTTCAGAAAAAAACCTTTTCTCCTGCCTCTGAAAGCCTCAGAAGCAGAGCTTCAGAAAAAAAGCCTCTGAAGCTCTGTTTGGGGGCTTTTTTTCTGAAGCTCTGTTTCTGATGCTTTTTTCAGCCTCTGAAACCTCCGTTTGAGAAGCTGGACGGGGTTACATTCAGAGTATAAGACGCACCCAGATTTTTACCCTCTTTTTTGGGGGGGAAAAAGGTGCGTCTTATACTCCGAAAAATTACGGTAATGGAATGACTTGCCTCCGGAAGTTGTGGGTGCTCCAAGAGTGGAGGCTTTTAAGAAGAGTCTGGACTTCCACTTGTCTGGAATAGTAGAAGGGCCTCCTGCTTGAGCATTGTAAAGGGCTAAACAGATCTCCAAGGCCCCTTCCAACTCCGTTATTCTGTTATTTGCAAACCTACATTTGGTTGCCAGGATGATGTCCTTGCTTTTCCACATTCGGCTCGTGTTTCATCACTGTTTGTGTAACCCAGTGCAATCATCTTATGCAACAGCACAATGAGTGAGAAATGGTGTCCTTGGTCTTCATCGCTGTAACTCACAGACTATCTGTTTATCGCTAGCGCAGATGGTTCTTTCTGGTCATCTATAAGCCAGCTATTTCTCCCCTATCTGCTGCAGTCCACGGTAGCTAACACGAGGAGGGATGGGGTGTATCAACTCAGAGATTGCCAACTGAACAAATATTTGTTCAGATCAGTGAATTCTACCCTTTTTCCTCTCCCCGATCACAAAGAAAAGTGCCCCTGTATTTTATCGCAACCATTCAAAAACAGCAGATATATTTTACCAGCCCTTTCTGCTTGCTTAAATCTATGCCAGCATGGATATCACTGGCATATAACTTTGTAAAATTCTCTGGACATACTTGCTTTGAAATGCTGGTTCTCGGTGGTGCTCAGGTTTACATTCATTTCAATCAATCAATCAATCAATCAATCAATCAATCAATCAATCAGAATAGAGCTGGAAGGGACCTTGGAGGGTCTTTAATCCATCCTCCTACTCAAGCAGGAGACCCTATAGCATTTCAGATAGAAGGGTGTCCAGTCTTTTCTTAAAAACTTCAAGTGATGGAGCATCCACAACTTCTGGTGGCAAGCTGTTCCACTGGTTGATTGTCCTCACTGTCAGGAAATTTCTCCTTAATTCCAGGTTGCTTCTCTCCTTGATTAGTTTCCATCCATTGCTTCTTGTCTTGCCTTCTGGTGCTCTGGAGAATAGATTGATCCGTCTTCTTTGTGGTAGCCCTTCAAATACTGGAATACTGCTATCATGCCACACATGGTCTTCTTTTCTCTAGACCGGCCATACCAAGTCCTCTAAGCACCCACAACTTCTGGTGACAAGCTGTTCCACTGGTTGATTGTCCTCACTGTCAGGAAATTTCTCTTTAATTCCAGGTTGCTTCTCTCCTTGATTAGTTTCCATCTGTCGCTTCTTATCTTGCTTTCTGGTGCTTTGGAGAATAGATTGACTCCCTCTTCTTTGTGGCAGCTCCTCAAATACTAGAAGACTGCTGATCATGTCACCCCTAGTCCTTCTTTTCTCTAGACTGGCCATGCACACATCTTGCAACCATTCTTCATGTGTTTTTGTCTCCAGGCCCTTAATTGTCTTAGTTGCTCTTCTTTGCACTTTTTCCAAAGTCTCAACTTCTTTTTTTGGTAAGAGACCAAAACTGGATGTAATATTCATTCAAGACCATCTTGCCATAATTTGCGCAGTATGGAGCAGTAGAGAGCCACAGACTTGGAGAAGGCACCTAGATGTCTTTAGAATACCAACAAGTGCTAAAGTATGAATGAAATTCAGGGAGATAGCAAAGAATCAAAAGAAACATCAGGCTGGAGTATAAGGATAAGGGAAGAGAGCAAGATCTTCTCATTATGGCAAATATAGTTTTAATCTTCTTAAAGAGTCTTTCTTGAGATCTAGGAAGCTTTGTAGGGTTAATAGGATCCCAAATGTTTACCAATTCCAGCTTGCTGAGATGATCATATTATGTAGAGGTTGTCTTCTCTTTATTTGTATTAATGCTAAATGAGTAGGATTATTACCTGCCCCCTCCTCCTCTTTTTCTTCTTCTTTTCTATTATGCCCTTAGATAATTTTTGATTCGACTCCCTCCTCCTCCTCTCCCTCCCCTTCTCCTCCTCCTCTTCTCAATAAATCCCCTTCCTTCTAGCATTGTTGATGTTACCTAATTGGGTCATGAAATGTCTGCAAGAAAACCACCAAGCTCAGAGACGATCAAGGACCCCTCATTTCAACAAACTGAAATAATAATTTGAAAACGTAGGCATGTTATAAAAATAAATTACTGCCTGTAGACTCTATTTCTAACCATTAGTATTAATGTATTAGTGTTAAGCATCAGTCTTCCTCTTCTTCTTCTTCTTCTTCTTCTTCTTCTTCTTCTTCTTCTTCTTCTTCTTCTTCTTCTTCTTCTTCTTCTTCTTCTTCTTCTTCTTCTTCTTCTTCTTCTTCTCCTCCTCCTCCTCCTCCTCCTCCTCCTTCTTCTCTTCTTCTTCTCCTTCTCTCTCTCCTCCTCCTCCTCCTCCTCTTCTTCTTCTCTTCTTCTTCTTCTTCTTCTCCTCCTCCTCCTCCTCCTCCTCCTTCTTCTCTTCTTCTTCTCCTTCTCCTCCTCCTCCTCCTCCTCCTCCTCCTCCTCCTCCTCCTCCTCCTCCTCCTCCTCCTCCTCCTCCTCCTCCTCCTCCTCCCTCTTCTCTTCTTCTTCTTCTTCTTCTTCTTCTTCTTCTTCTTCTTCTTCTCTTCTTCTTCTTCTTCTTCTTCTTCTTCTTCTTCTTCTTCTTTATGTTTCTCCTCCCCTCCTCCCTCCCTCTCTTCCTTCCTTCCTTCCTTCTTTTTTCCCCCTCTCTCTCCCTCTCCTCCCCCCCCCCCCACCTCCTCCTCCTCCTCCAGTATTTCCCAACAGTGTCTCCTTGACTGTTGAAAGTTGAACAGGTCTTCCTTTTAAGATTATTTTTTTTTTTAAATTCATTTTCAGTTGGAATCACTTGCCCTGTAGCATACAAGCATTTTTTCTTCTTCCATCTTTCATTCTTTCCAGATGCTAGTCAGGTCGTCTGAGGATAGAGAGGCCGCAAGAAGTTAAGGAAACTCTGCCGGCTATCAACTTCTCTGAAGGTAGCCAGGAATTCCTTCCACCTTCCTACTTATTGTCGAACAAGGATGTGTGTGGCGCCATATTTCACCCCCAAGGCAGAAAGTTCTCCCTGTGCGGAAAACCAAGATTAGAAATTAGACATTCTATCACTTTGCCTTTTGCTTCTAAAAGTGTTTTCACAAAGCTGCCTGTTTCTTTCCTGCTTCTGCTGCTCAAATGTAGGTAAACCAGAGGTGGGTTCTACTTACCTTTACTACTGGTTCGCATCAGGCCCGCTTGTGCAGATCACCTATGACCGTGATGGAGAACCTATGGCACACATGCCACAGGTGGCACATAGAACCATATCAGTGGGCACGCGAGCTCAGCTCCAGTGTGCATGCATGTGCTGGCCAACTGATTTTCGGGCCTTCTGGGCCAACCAGAAGTAGGGAAACAGACAGTTTCCTGCCTCCGGAAGGCCTGGGGGTGTCTCTGTGTGAGGAAGGCCTGTTTTTCTCTCTCCCCAGGCTCCAGAGCCTTTCTAGGAACTTGGGGAGGGTGGAAAACAGCCTTCCCCACCCCCTGGAGGCCCTCCGGAGGCCGGAAATGGCCTGTTTGCCAACTTCCAGTGGGACTGGAAGGCCCGTCTAGGAGCCTGAGGAGGGCGAAAACAGCCTCCTTCCCCCCCCCACCCGAGGGCCCTCCAGAGGCCGGAAATGGCCTGTTTGCCAACTTCTGGAAGAAAGGCTCTGGAGCCTGGGGAGGGCAAAAAACGGGCCTACCGGGTCGCGCGCACATGCATGGTGGCAGCGCGCATAGAATTATGGGTCTGGGCACACACACATGCGACCCCCCTGCACTCCTCCCGCTTTTGGCACATGATGGCAAAAGGGTAGCCATCACTGACCTATGATGACATCTGGGTCAGTGGGCAGAGCCTCCTGCCAGTTTTACTACCGGTTCTTGCGAACCAGATCCGAACTGGGGGCAACCCATCACTGAGGTAGTCCTCTACTTATGACCCCAAATGGAGCCCAACATTTCGGTTGCTAAGTGAAAACCTTTGTTGAGTGAGTTTTGCCCCATTTCATGAACTTTTTTGGCCACAATTATTAAGTGAATCACTGCATTTGTTATGTTAGTAACATGGCTGTTAAATGAATCCAACTTCCTCATTGACTTTGCATGTCAGAAGGTTGCAAAAGGGGATCATGTGACCCCGGGACATTGCAACTGTCATAAAATAAATGTCACTAAGTGAATCACTGTACATCAAGGACCATCTGTAAATAGTTGCCAAAGCATCTGAATTTGATCACATGACTATGGGGAATGCTGCAACAGTCGTAAGTGTGAAAACTGGTCGTAAGTCACTTTTTCAGTGCCGTTGTAACTTTTTTTTTAAAAGAATTTTTATTTATTTTTTTATGTAAACATTCCATCTTCCCTTAAACAGTGTGTCATCTGGGTACAAATCTCTCTGTGTAATAACCATCAAGATTTACAACAGTATTCATTACATTGATACTAATTCTCTAATTGTTGTGGCCTGTCAGCGGCCTGTGCGGATTGTAGCTGATTCCAACAGCGAGGAGGCTGGTGTGGTGATGCGCCAGCAGCCTGTGCAGCTGGCGCTCGAGTCGGACAGTGAGGAGGCTGGAGAAGATGTGGTGCCAGAGGCAGGGATTCAGCCAGGGCCTTCAGAACCTCCAGAAGCTCCCATAAGTGAAGAGGAAGAAGAGGAGGAGCCTCTGCACGAGCACGTAGAGCTGTTAAAAGTCAGGAGTGGCTCCTCAGGAGGAGGTCTCCTCGAGAGTAAGGCTTGGGGCTAATTGGCCACTCCCTTAGCCTATTTAAGGAGGAACGCCGACTGAAGCAATTTGTAGGGAACAACTTTAGTTCACTCTACTTCGCATCTGGATTCTCTGCAAATTGCTTCTGGGCTTTCTGCCAACCTTAGTAAGATTGTGATTACTTTATCTTTGGTTTCTTGTAGGCTGTTAAGAAAGTTTATTAACAGCCTTTGTTTTGAAAAAGACTGAGTTATTTTAGTAAATTAAGCTTTGTACAAACTTTATGTGTGCTGTGTTCTTTGGGGTCCATAGCTGGGGCAGACCACTAATCTTACGATTGTAGTATTGAACATAGTAAACCTATTCCTTTTTCCCCTCTTAACATATCTTCTAATAAGAATATAATGAGAATATTAAGCATAATAATCCTAATAGTCATAATAATAACAATCATCATAATGTTTACATCTCTATCTTAAAATATTTTCTGCTCATCTCAAATCTCCTTCTTTTATTTCCAACTTCCATTTTCATTCTCTAACCATCGATAAAATAACTCCTATATCATATAATATTCAGTTTGTTCTTTCTCCTTAATTGCAAGCGTTAATCTGTTTATTTCTGCGTGTTCTAATATTTTCCTAATTGGTCACTAAACGAATGGTTGTAAATCAAGGACTGCATGCAATTCTTCCTCATTGAGGGGGGGAGCCAGGAGTCCTCTCCCACCACCACTATTCTATTCTATTCTATTCTATTCTATTCTATTCTATTCTTTCTATTCTATTCTATTCTATTCTATTCTATTCTATTCTATTCTATTCTATTCTAGAACAGAATAGAATTCTTTATTGGCCAAGTGTGATTGGACACACAAGGAATTTGTCTTGGTGCATAAGCTCTCAATGTACATAAAAAGACAAGATACATTCATCAAGAATCATAAAGTACAACACTTAATGATAGTCATAAGGAAACAGTCAATATAAATCGTAAGGATACCATCAACAAGGTTACAGTCATATAGTCGTAAGTGGGAGGAGATGGGTGATAGGAACAATGAGAAGATTAATAATAATGCAGACTTAGTAACTAGTTTGACAGTGTTGAGGGAATTATTTGTTTAGCAGAGTGATGGCGTTGGGGAAAAAACTGTCCTTGTGTCTAGTTGTTCTGGTGTGCAGCGCTCTATAGCCTCGTTTTGAGGGAAGGAGTTGAAACAGTTTATGTCCAGGATGCGAGGGGTCTGTAGATATTTTCCCAGCCCTCTTTTTGACTCATGCAGTATGCAGGTCCTCCATGGAAGGCAGGTTGGTAGCCATTGTTTTTTTCTGCAGTTCTAATGATCCTCTGAAGTCTGTGTCTGTCTTGTTGGGTTGCAGAGCCAAACCAGACAGTTATGGAGGTGCAGATGACAGACTCAATAATTCCTCTCTAGAACTGGATCAGCAGCTCCTTGGGCAGTTTGAGCTTCCTGAGTTGGCGCAGAAAGAACATTCTTTGTTGAGCTTTTTTGATGACGTTTTTGATGTTGGGTGTCCATTTTAGATCTTGATCTAAATCACATTTTCTTAAATTTGTCATCCAGAGCTGCAGTTGATCAACAGATGTTTGCGTTCTTGGTCTTCAGACCATCTTCTGGAAACCAGAGTAGCCTTCCGGTGCCCACGGTCACAAACATTTAATCAGGCAAGACTCCCTCCCTTTAGAAAACGCACAGATCAACTTCTCAAGATACGTGTAAAGGAGAGGAAGGGAGGAAAGAGTTCGGAGGATGGAAAACTGATCATGAAGGCTCATCCGAGGCAGAGAAAATGTGTCCAAGAAGGCAGATAGAGGGCATTTATCAGTTTAATCCAGATGAAATCCCAGCTTCCTGTTTTCACTTTCAAATCCTCAAAGATGAACCTCCTTGACCTCTTAATTTAATTGACTGCTGTTCTGCGCTCAGCACAAATTCATCTGTAGTTCTTGAAACTGGATTAGATTTTCTCTCTCGCTCTCTCTCCTTTTCTCTCTCTTTTTTGT
>NW_027256882.1:292292727-292365227 GCF_029215685.1 Pituophis catenifer annectens | reverse complement strand
TCTTCCTTCTCTCTCTCTCTCACACACACATTACCTCTCTCTCATTATCTATCTATCTATCTATCTATCTATCTATCTATCTATCTATCTATCCCTCCTTTTTCCTTCTCTCTCTCTCTCTTTCTCCCTCTCTCTCTCACACACATTACCTCTCTCTCATTATCTATCTATCTATCTATCTATCTATCTATCTATCTATCTATCTATCATCTATCTAGCCCTCCTTTTTTCCTTCTCTCTCTCTCTCTTTCTCCCTCTCTCACACACATTACCTCTCTCTCATTATCTGTCTGTCTATCTATCTATCTATCTATCTATCTATCTATCTATCTATCTATCATCTATCTATCCCTCTTTTTTCCTTCTCTCTCTCTCTCTCTTTCTCCCTCTCACATACAGATTGCCTCTCTCTCTCATTATCTACCTACCTAGCTACCTACCTATCTCCCTCCTTTCTTCCTTCTCCCTCTCTCACACACATTATCTCTCTTTCATTATCTATCTACCTACCTACCTATCAATCTATCTATCCCTCCTTTCTTCCTTCTCTCTCTCTCTCTTTCTCTCTCTCACACACATTACTTTTCTCTCATTATCTATCTATCTATCTATCTATCTATCTATCTATCTATCTATCTATCTATCTTTCAATATATATATTGAAAACATGATGATTCTTTCATCTAACCGAAATGGCAGCCAAATTGTAAATCTTTTTTATATAAAGCTCTTCTCCTTCAGCAAAATCTATTAGTCTGTTACCTGACCTCTATTATCTCGTTATGACCATTGCTTTGTCCCAAAGTCATATGATACCCCTTTGCAACCTTCTGACAAGTGAAGTCAATGTGGAAGCCAGATTCCCTTAACAACTGAGTTGCTGACTACCATATTTTTTAGAGTATAAGGCGCTCAGGACTATAAGATGCACCTACCTTTTTGGGGGAGGAAAAGAAGAAAAAATATCTGCCTCTGCCTCCCAGTAATTTGCCTCCTTGCAGCAAACAGCAAACAGCCTGCTTTAGTTTCATTTTCATTTTCAAGAACAGCTTAATTAGCATAAGAAAAAAAATCTGCCTCCCAGTAATTTGCCTCCTTGCAGCAAACAGCGGAGGCCCACACGGCAATAGGCAATGACAATCCCTGAGGCCTGAAAAAGCTGAGGGTCAGGAGCCAATCCTACCAACAATCAGCTGCTTGTGCTAATCAGGCTGTGCTGAAGCTGAAATGGGCTGTTTGCTGTAAGGAGGTCAATTGCTGGGAGGCAGAGGTCTAAGGGTGGGAGCCGGCAGGTGGGGGGGGCTACATTCGGTGTATAAGCACACACCCAAATTTTCACCCTCTTTTAGGGGAAGAAAGTGTGTCTTATAGTCCGAAAAATACGGTAATCAACTGTAGTGATTGCTTAGGGGAAAAAAATGACAATATGCAAAGAGTGTAAATTTATACCAATGATCAAAAATCATCCTGGTTATTTCAGTAACAGTAATTTCACATGTTGAATAAAGATAATGTCCAAGCAAGGCTTTTGCCAATTGGGTCTGAAGTCTAATAAAGCAGTTTGTTAAAACAGCTGAGCGTTTAACTGCTTTAATTTAATTTATTTATTTATCAAATTTATTTGCCAACCCTCTCATGGTTCAGGTCTATGCAGATTCTCAGTCGTCCAAGTCATGATTGTCTCAAAAGGGAATAACCTATCTCCTGCTTACAACACGGTCCTTTCAGCAGATCCAAGGAGCTTCCACACCCATTTGCACTATTCAAGTGACCCTGAGGGCACAGAGAAACCTCCAAGTGGCCCCAAAGACTCTCTAAAAGAATGCAAATGACCAAGGAATATAAATCCTTCCATTCCCCACCATCCATTCAGAGATGGAAGAACCTTCTTGGATGAGAAGCAAAACATCTTCAAAGGAAAACCAGAAAGACCATTTGCCTCTTGAAAAAGCACCTTTGGGATTCCAGCGTTGGAGCACCCACAGCTTCTGAAGGCAAGCCATACCGCTGATTAATTGTTCTAACTGTTAGAAAATTTCTCCTTAGTTCTGGCCTGGATGACTGAAAATCTCCCTACGCACAGTCACTCATGCCCTTGTCATCTCTCGTCTGGACTATTGTAACGCTCTCTACATGGGGCTCCCCTTGAGGTGCACTCGGAGGCTCCAACTGGCGCAGAGTACGGCCGCGCGGGTGGTTATGGGAGCGACATGGAGTTCCCATGTAACACCTCTCCTGCGCAAGCTGCACTGGCTCCCGGTGGTCTTCCAAGTGCACTTCAAGGTTTTGGTTATCACCTTTAAAGTGCTCCATGGCTTAGGACCTGGTTATTTACTACCTGGCCTACTACCACCAATAGCCTCCCACCGGCCAGTACGCTCCCATAGAGAGGGGCTCCTCCGGGTGCCATTGGTCAAACAATATCGACTGGCGGCCCCTAGGGGGAGACCCTTCTCTGTGGGGGCACCTACGATCTGGAATGAGCTCCCCCCGGAGATACGGAGGATCCCGGATCTGCGCACCTTCCGTCGCGCGCTTAAGGCTTTTTTATTTCATCAAGCTGGCCTGGCCTAAATCTTCTTCCCTTTTTAAATGTAAATTTTAATTTGTTTTTTAAATTATGGGGTATTTTAAATTTGTCTCAGCCAAATTATTTAATTTGTTTTTATTCTATTTTAAATTTTTGTATTTATATGTTTTATTCTGTGGCTGTTCACCGCCCTGAGTCCTTTGGGAGTAGGGCGGTATAGAAATCTAATAAAATCAATCAATCAATCAATCAATCAATCAATCTCCATATGTCTTCATACAGAATTTGATACGGAATGTAAGATTTGGAGGTAAACTTTATGGACACTGCTCATCGGAAGAATTGTGGTTGGATTACAACCCTGATCATCCCCACCCCCAAAAAAGTCTCCTCCTAAGAAATGGCAGGTTCAGAAGAACATTTCAGACCTGTTTCATCATTTGGTGGGCTATAGTAGAAGAAGACAGAATGCTAAGACCGCTGATTGTTTGCACTCCTTTGAGAATGCTCACCAATGATGTGAGCTGAAAGCAAATGACTCTCACAGGGAGTACTAATAACCAGAGGACTGCAAGGAATATAAATCCTTCCATCCTCCACCATTCAGTCAGAGCTGAAGAAGCTTCTTCGATGAAAAGCGAAATGTCTTCAAGAGAAAAAAAAAACAAGGCCCAGTTGCCTTTTTGAAGAAGCACTTTTGGGACATCTCATGGTTCAGATCAGTGGTGGGTTTCAAATAAATTAACAACTGGTTCTCTGCCCTAATGACCGTCTGGGTGGACATGGCCACTGTGGGTGTGGCCAGGGGATGTAAAAGGCAGCACTTGGCCTCCTGCACCCCCCTGGGAGCAAAAATGGGCCACAGGGGGGCAGCCCCACCATTTTGGGCCTAGTAGGCCTTCCTGCATCCTTCTGGGAGCAAAAACAGGCTGTGGAGGGCCTGTTTTCCACCTCCCCAGGCTCCGGAGGCTCTCTGAAGGCAGGAAATAGGCCCATTTTAACCCTCTGTGAGCCTCTGGGAGGCCCGTTTTCCACTTTTCCAGGCTCCACGTACCCCCTGCACTAACCTGGAAACTAAAACAGGCCATGTGGAGACTCCTGGGAGGAGAGGGACTGCGGGGGGCAAGGCCAGCTGGTCGTCGGAACTACTGATTCACCGAATTGGACATCAAATTAATATCTGGTTCATGGGATTCAGCCGGTTCAACCAATCCAAACCGGCTGAATCTCACCTCTGGTTCAGATGACCTTGAGCAAATCTTGATGTTTAGGTTTGCTCGCCCCAAGTTCATCAATTATCCAATCCTCACAACAAATTTCTGCACCATCCCAGGTAAGATGAAGGGTTAAGGAAAGAGAAAGAGGGAAAGGAAAGTCGAAAAGAGATTTGTTACCTATAACAAAAATGATATGTAACGAATAAATAAATTCAAATCTGACCAAGCAGAATGTATTTTATCTGCTATCCATTAACCATATTCCCCAGTGAGGTAGAACAGATGTATTATAAGTAATGTCTTTTTTTAAAAAACTCACAAACACACACACATACACACACAGAGAGACGTAAAATCAGGGACAGCTTTTAAATTAGGAACAATAAAAGTGATCTCCGCAACTGCGTTTTTGCAAAGGCATTTTGTTGCAATATTGATGACAGCAAAAAAATGGTGACGAGGAAAATATTAAAATACCTTTTTTTCCTCCCCCTTTAGCTCATTTGTTAAATTTGCGCAGAGCAAGTCAGCTTGTGGGTCCCGTGGAATAACAGCAATAATGCGCAAAAATGTAAGGAAAACTCAAAATGAGAAAATTCAGCAAAATGGTAAATGCTGGTTAGGCAAAGAACGGGAGGAGGCTGTGGAACACCTGGTAGGTGGATGAGAGAAGATTAAACACAGTATTTGGTGAGACGCAAGAACATTGCCGCCTTCATTTATTGGAATCTTTGTAAGAATTATAACTTAATTATGATTAATTATAAGAATTAACCTAGTGGACAATTACTTCAATATGAGCCAACAGAATCCTGCAGGAGCCAAAAAAGACAATGCACACCTAATGTCAGAGTTCCAAGTAACACCCCCAATGAAAGAAAACTCCGAGGCATGCAGTTCCTCAAAGCTACATTTTATTAGAGATATCATATTGGCACATCTGGGAAAACCCGAATCTGAAAGTTTCCAGGTTTTCCCCACCCAAAGGAAAGTCCAAGTCCCTTCCCCCTGCACCCACATGTCCATCACACAGTCCAATCAAAGCACCATCCCAACTGGAGATGCCTCCCAAGTCCAACCTTCCAGTTTCAGGGCAAGATGTCCTTGACTCTCAGAGAAAGGAATGCTATTATGACTATATCTCTCCCCTGCTCCATGCAATCCCCCCTCCCAGTTCCCCACAGTAGTAAATGTGGCAGGTCTGAAGGCTTCCAGGTCGGACACCTAGGCTGCATTAACACAGGGATAAAATTAAGACCATGTGAAGTTCTAGTGCCGCTTTATAATGCCTTGGTAAGGCCACACTTGGACCACTGCATCCAGTTTTGGTCACCACCAGGGTGGATAAAAATCAATGATTTTTTTTAAAAAATAAAAAAAATCAGATTTTTTTTATTTAAATTGGATTTTTTTTTAATTTTTATCGAATTTATTTTAATTAAAACTTTTGAGGTAAAATCTATCATAAGATAGTTTTCTATTTTAGATACATAAATAATTTAGTTTATTCAGCATGAAATGGAGCTTAGTTATGTAGCACGAGGCTGTATATTCTGCAACACTGGGACGATCGGTGAGTCAACAGTGGGTCAAAGGAGTAGCAGAGATGACAGTTGCTCTTTAAAAATTAGGATTTAAATCGAGTTGATTTAAATCAAGACTTTTTACTAGTGATTTAAATCATGATTTAAATTGTGATTTAAATCAACTCGATTTAAATCAAATCCACCCTGGTCACCACGATATAAAAAAGATGTTGAGACTTTGGAAAAAGTGCAGGGAAGAACCACAAAAATGATTAGGGGCAGTGGTGGGATTCAGATAATTGAACACCTGGTACTCTGCTCTAATGACCGGCTGGGTGGGCATGGCCATGGTGGGCATGGCCAGGACAGTCAGCACTCGGCCTTCTGCATCCCCCTGGGAGTGAAAACAGGCCAAGGGGGGGAAGCACTGCTCACCTGTGCCCCGTTTTGGGCCTAGGAGGCCTCCCTGAAGCCTCGTGGGAGTGGAAAAGGGCCACAGGAGGGGCGCCGTACCCCGCTCCCTGTGCCCCATTTTGGGCCTAGGAGGCCTCCCTGCACTTACCTGGGAGCCAAAATGGGTTGTATGGGGATTCCTGGAAGGGGCGTGGAGGGGCGGAGCGGAGTGGAGCCAGCCAGCAATTTAACTACCGGTTCGCCCGAAGCGGCTGAATCTCACCACTGATTAGGAGGCTGGAAGCTAAAACATATGAAGAACAGTTGCAGGAATTGGGTTTGGCTAGTCTAGTGAAAAGGAGGACCAGGGGAGACATGATAGCAGTCTTCCAATATTTGAGGGGCTCCTACTAAGATGAGGGAGTCAAATAATTTTCCAAAACACCAAAAAACAAGACAATGGGGATGGAAACTAATTAAAGAAAGAAGCAACCTAGAACTAAGGAGGAATTTCCTGAGAGTCAGATGAATTAACCCATGGAACAGCTCGCCTCCAGAAGTTGTGAGTGCTCCGTCACTAGAGGCTTTCAAAAAGAGATTGGACAGCCATTTGTCTGGTATAAGATCTCCTGCTCAAAAAAAAAGGGATTGGAATAGAAGACTTCTTTTTTTTTGTCCAATTTTTATTTATAAGTACAAACTAAACAGAACAATGAAACGTACAAAACATAAAAACATATAAACATCCATTTCAATACATGTCCAGTTTGTCGCAACTGTAATATACATTTCTCTTTGTATTTTGACTCTTCCTTATTTAGTCATTCCCTTTTGTCTATCTAATATTGATCTTTGTTGACCTATGTCTGTTCTTTGTTTCCATCATATTATATTTGGTCATTTTATTTACTTCCTATTGCTTCATCTCTTTCCTATCTTTCAACCAACTATACCACTTTTCCCATACTAAGTAAAAGTCATATTCTTCCCTATTTTGTAATTCCTTTGTGAGTCTATCTAATTCCGCACATTCCATAATTTTATTGATTACTTTATCTGGTGTTGGTATATCACTACTCTTCCAGTGTTGCGCATATAGTATTCGTGCTGCTGTTATCATATGTATAATTAAATATGTTGTTTCTTTTTCGTAGTGTCCATTCACTATGCCTAGTAGGAAGCTTTCTGGTCTTAGTTCTATCTTTTGGTGTGTTATTTATAGAAGACTTCTTAGATCCCTTCCAATTCTATTATTCTATGATTCTAACTTACCAGCAGGAAAAGGCCGAGAGAACATTGATTTAAAAAATCCTTATAATGTTAATTATTCTTCTATTTCTACATGTTTTCATATTTATTACATTGTGAGCCACCCAGAATCCCTTTGGAGGGTGAGATGGGCAGCATATAAATTTAATAAATAAGTAAAAAGAAAATTGGTTAAGAATGAAGAATTGAGGGAACTAGTTCGGTCTAGAAGAAGAAGAAACCAGAGGTGATATAATAGCAGTCTTCCAATATTTGAGGGGCTGCCACAAAGAACAGGGGGTCAACCTATTCACCAAAGCAGACTGAAACAGACTGAAGCTTAGCAAAGAGAGATCCAACTTGGAACTAAGGAGAAATTTCCTGACCGTGGGAACAATTAACCAGTGGAACGACTTGCCTCCAGAAGTTGTGGGTGCTCCACCACTGGAGGTTTTCAAGAAGAGATGGGACAGCCATTTGTGTGGAATGCCATAGAGTCTCCTGCTTGAGGAGTTGGGGGTTGGACTAGAAGACCTCCAAGGTCCCTTCCAACCATATTAGTCTGAAATATGAAGAAGTTTAAGTTCATCTGTTAACTTTCAAATACAGACATTTAGCCCATATTAAGTCAGCTATGCCTGTAGTCATGAACAAACAAGCATGTACAGACCTGGTTATGAGACTGAGACTGGTTGTGGGTTCAATGGACCTTGAGATCTGGAGGTTTTTATCATCCTTTGTTCTGGATCAGGGGTGAAATCCAGCAAGTTCTGACAGGTTCTGGAAAACTGGTAGCGGAAATTTTAAGTAGTTCGAAGAACTGGCAAATACCACCTCTGTCTGGCCCCAGAGTGCGGTGGGAATGGAGATTTTGCAATAGCCTTCCCCCAGGAGTGGGGAGGGAATGGGGATTTTGCTGTATCCTTCCCCTGGAGTGGGGTAGGAATGGAGATTTTACAGTATCCTTCTCCTGGAGTGGGGTGGGAATGGAAATTTTGCAGTATCACCCTCCTGGAGTGGGGTGGGAATGGAGATTTTGCAGTATCCTTCCCCTGGAGTAGGGTGGGAATGGAGATTTTGCAGTATCACCCTCCTGGAGTGGAGTTGGAATGGAGATTTTGCAGTCTCCTTCCTCTGGAGTGGAATTGGAAAGGAGATTTTGCAGTCTCCTTCCCCTGGAGTGGGGTGGGAATGGAAATTTTGCAGTATCACCCTCCTGGAGTGGGGTGGGAATGGAGATTTTGCAGTATCACCCTCCTGGAGTAGGGTGGGAATGGAAATTTTGCAGTATCCTTCCCCTGGAGTGGGGTGGGAATGGAAATTTTGCAGTATCACCCTCCTGGAGTGGGGTGGGAATGGAGATTTTGCAGTATCACCCTCCTGGAGTGGAGTTGGAATGGAGATTTTGCAGTATCCTTCCCCTGGAGTGGGGTGGGAATGGAAATTTTGCAGTATCACCCTCCTGGAGTGGGGTGGGAATGGAGATTTTGCAGTCTCCTTCCCCTGGAGTGGGGTGGGAATAGAGATTTTGCAGTCTCCTTCCCCTGGAGTGGGGTGGGAATGGAGAATTTGCAGTATCCTTCCCCTGGAGTAGGGTGGGAATGGAAATTTTGCAGTATCACCCTCCTGGAGTGGGGTGGGAATGGAGATTTTGCAGTATCCTTCCTTTGCCACGCCCACCAAGCCACGCCCACAGAACCGGTAATAAAAAAAATTGGATTTCACCACTGCCAAACATGCCTTACAATGACACACATTTGGCATCTCTGCAAAAAAAAAAAAAAAAAAAAAAAACCCATAAGCTGACCTGCCTTTTCCTGGTTTGTGGAGGCTATGACACCACACAAACCTTGATGTTAAAATTATGGAGGCTACACGGATTTGCTTTTAAGCTCGGCCACTCAGGGGCCTTTGCCATCCGGAGGGCATCAGGAATTACGACTCGGCGGTACGCAAAACCAAACCTTTCTCTCGGATTGACTCAGGAAGCCAAACCACAGAGCCAAGAAGCCTCATCTTTCTTCTTATTTTTTTTCCTTGCCAAGAGAGAGGGCTGAGGGCACCAGGCTGCCTCGTAGCATCTCAACTGCCTAATAAACCGATGGGCTCCGGTATGGCGAACGCTAACCGATTATTCACTGCAACCTCCATGGGGGCAAGGGATGGGGAGGAGGAGGAGGAGTGGGGCTGGAGAGAGTTGAAGGCTGGAATAGAGAGAAGAAAAAGAGGAAGAAAAACTCGCTGCGCGCACCACGGCAAAAAAAAAAAAAGCACTATCAATCCATCAGGAATGAATTTTTTTTTGCGTTCTCTAATATTAATGTTTAAGGCAACGCTCTTCTGGCGTATTGATTCTCCGTAGGCCGGAAGAACTGAAAAAGAAACAGTTTTCAAAATGTGGTTTTCAGGTTCTTTGATATTGTCGTTCATCTTATGGCAAAAAAATTCCTCTGTGTGTGTGTTTTTGTATGTGTGTGTGTGCCTTCTATCCGTTGGTCTAATAGGTGTGTGAGTGAGAGGAAAGAAAACAGAACGGTGGAGAATTAATAACAGAATCAAAGAATAAGAGAATCGGAAGGGACCTTGGAGGTCTTCTAGTCCAAGGCAGGAGATGCTATTCCGTTTCAGACCAATGGTTGCCGAATCTCTTCTTGAAAACCTCCAGGGATGGAGTAAGTATCGCAGCTGAATTTTTGGAGATTGCATTTATGGAAGGACAGTCTTCTTTTACTCCATTCTTCTAGTCTGCTGTGGGGTGTGGAGTAACCTCCCTGGTGTACAAGCTGTGGTTTTTAGAAATATCTATAATCATAATCATAAGTTTATTTGTCAAGCATATATAAGATAACAGGTAAAAGTATAAACATAATTTGAATACATGAAAAGAGTCAGTAAAAAGTAATATGAGGACAGAGAGGGTAGGCACACTGGTGCACTTATGCACGCCCCTTACAGACCTCTTAGGAATGGGGTGAAGTCAACAGTAGACAGTTTAAGGTGAAAGTTTTGGGGGTTTGGGGGTCAGGTAGTGCATTCCAGACATTGACCACTCTGTTACTGAAGTCATATTTTCTGCAATCGAGTTTACCTTGAGTTTGTATCTATTATTTGCTCGAGTATTGTTGTGGTTGAAGCTGAAGTAGTCATTGACAGGAAGGACATTGTGGCAGATAATTTTATGTACTATGCTTAGGTCAGACTGAAGTCGGCATAGTTCTAAATTGTCTAAGCCCAAAATTTGGAGTCTGGTGGCATAAGGTATTTTATTGCAGTTGGAGGAATGGAGGACTCTTCTCGTAAAATATCTCTGGACTCTCTCGATTGTATTTATGTCCAATATGCAGTGCGAGTTCCAGACAGATGAGCTGTATTCGAGAATTGGTCTTGCAAATGTTTTGTATGCTCTAGTTCCGAGATGGCGAACCTATGGCACGGGTGCCACAGGTGGCACGCGGAGCCATATCGGTGGGCACGCGAGCTCAGCTCCGGCACGCATGCGTGCGATAGCCAGCTGATTTTCGGGCCTTTTGGGCCCACCAGAAGTCAGGAAACACACTGTTTCCGGCCTCCGGAGGGCCTTTGGGGGGGTGGGGAAGGCCGTTTTTGCCCTCCCTAGGCTCCTAGAAAGGCTCTGGAGCCTGGGGAGAGCAAAAAACGGGCCTACCGGGCTCATCGTGCCATCACGTGCCAATATTTTTATTAGATTTGTATACCGCCCTTTTCCTGCTGGACTCAGGGCGGTGCACAGCCAAAAATAAAAAACATTCCAATACAAAATTTAACATTTTTTAAAAGAATTACACAACTTTGGCCCAAAATATAAAACATCCCAACTAAAACCCATAGACAATTAAAAATCTAACATCTCAAAAAGGGGGGGGGTGTTACGCCAGCCCTGCTTGGTGGAAAAGAAAAGTTTTTAGGGCACGGTGAAAAGCCCAGAGATCTGGTATTCTTCGTATCTCTGGGGGCAAATCGTTCCAGAGGGCAGGAGCTGCCACAGACAAGGCCCTCCCCCTGGGGGTTGCCAGCGGACACTGCCTGGCTGACGGCACCCTGAGGAGTCCCTCTCTGTGGGAGCGTACTGGCCGGTGGGAGGCTATCGGCGGCAGAAGGCGGTCCCACAAATACCCCGGCCCTATGCCATGGAGCGCTTTAAAGGTGGTAACCAACACCTTGAAATGCACCCGGAAGACCACCAGAAGCCAATGCAGCTCATGCAGGAGAGGCGTCACATGGGAGCGCCCCCTCGCTCCCATAATCCCCCGCGTGGCCACATTCTGCACCAGTTGGAGCCTCTGGGTGCTCCTTAAGGGGAGCCCCATGTAGAGAGCATTGCAGTAGTCCAGGCGGGAAGTGACGAGTGCCTGAGTTACTGTGTGTAAGGAGTCCCGATCCAGAAAGGGACACAACTGGCGAATCAGGCGAACCTGATGAAAAGCCCCCCTGGCCACGGCTGTCATATGCTCTTCTAAAGACAGCCATGCATCCAGGAGGATGCCCAAGTTGCGAGCCCTCTCCGAGGGGGCCAATAACTCACCCCCAATAGCCAGCGATGGCACCAGCTGGCTATATCGGGATGCCAGAAGCCACAGCCACTCGGTCTTGGAAGGGTTGAGTCAAAGCCTGTTACTCCCCATCCAGATCCGCACGGCCTCCAGGCACCGGAACATTACTTCAAGGGCATCGTTGGGATGGCCTGGGGTGCAGATGTACAGCTGAGTATCGTCAGCGTACTGATGGAACTCCACCCCAAAGCCATGGATGATCTCACCCAGTGGCTTGACATAAATGTTGAACAGAAGGGGTGAGAGGACCGACCCCTGCAGCACCCCACAAACAAGGCACCTCGGGGTCGACCTCTGCCCCCCTGCCAACACCGACTGTATCCGGTCAGAGAGATAGGAGGAGAACCACCGCAGAACGGTGCACCCAACTCCCAACCCCTCCAACCGGCGCAGCATGATACCATGGTCGATGATATCAAAAGCCGCTGAGAGATCTAACAGGACCAGGATAGAGGAACAACCCCATCCCGAGCCCTCCAGAGATCATCCACCAACGCAACCAATGCCGTTTCCGTGCTGTGCCCAGGCCTGAAGCCGGACTGGAGCGGATCCAGATAGACAGCTTCATCCAGGTACCCAGGAAGCTGTTGCGCCACCACACTCTCAACAACCTTTGCCACGAAGGGAAGTTTGGAGACCGGACGGTAGTTAGCCAAAACAGCTGATCCAAAGCAGGCTTCTTGAGGAGGGGCCTCACCATCGCCTCTTTCAAGGCGGATGGCAAGACATGTTCTATGTACTATATAGATATATACATCTATACTTAGTGATGGGATTCAAATAATTTAACAACTGGTTCTCTACCCTAATGACCGGCTGGGTGGGCATGGCCATGATGGATTGGCCATGGTGGGCATGGCCAGGGGATGTGACAGGCAGCACTTGGCCTCCTGCACCCCCCTGGGAGCAAAAACGGGCCACAGGGGGATGATGCGCCATCCCCCCGCACCCTGTTTTGGGCCTAGTAGGCCTCCCTGAAGCCTCCTGGAGTGAAAACAGTGTGCGGATATATATATATATATATATATTCCACTCTGAATAAGGAGCGTGGAGGTGTCTTTTATTTTTAGGTGTCTGAGAGATGTTTTCTAGAGTTTGCTCCAGTTCCGGAAAAGACCATGGTCAATCCATGAAGTGCCAGAGAAAGGATGAAACTTGTAGAAGTGTTGTGTTGCTACAAGCATTTTTAAAGGTTAAAGAAGGAAGGGGTACTTTAGTTATCTTCATTTTTTTAAAAAAAATACAGTAAATGTTCCCCTTTCATAAAACATAAAAAGGAATTTTTTGTTGTCTAGATTGTCATCATTGATGTGTTGAAGAAGAACTCTGTGGAGATATTGTGGCCCGCCGGTGGCCAGCAGAGTTGGCAGCAGAGTCGGACAGTGAGGAGGTTGGGGAGGAACCTGGGCCAGTCCTGGGGGCTGGGGAAAGCTTGGACAAGGGCTCTGCGTTGGAGGCAGAGAGGAGCTAGACAGCAGTGAGGCAGAGGAACAGCTGGAGCCCGTTCTCAGTGTGTGCTTGCGCAGAGCTGCCAGAAGGCAACTCAGAAAGCAAGGTCGACTTAGGAGTAAAACCACACCTTGGAGATGATTGGCCCCTCCCATAGGAAACGAAAGAGGAACGAATGGGGAGGGGGCTTTTGCAGGAAACAATTCATTCATTCCGTGACTCTGAGAGACTCTGTGCCACGTTTTGCCTTTTGCCTCATTTGCCAAGTTACGTGCCAAGCGAGATAAGGTGTGTGGATAAGTATTCCTTTGAAAAACTGTTTGGACAGGCCTTGCTGACTGTGAATGAGAGTAATTCACCAGTCGTGTAAATAAAAGAGGTTTTGCCAGAACCAAGACTCTGCTTCCTGCTTTTTAAGGGAGCCTAAGTCAGAACAGGAGAATAGGGAAACACATATGAACCCTGGTGGCACAGTGGTTAGAGGACAGTAGTTCAGGCTAATTTACTGCTTACTCCAGGAGTTCGATCCTGACTGTCTCAAGGTTGACTCAGTCTTTTGTCCTTCTGAGGTTGGTAAAATGAGGATTGTTGGGGACAAGATGCTGATTCTGTAAACCCCTTAGAGAGAACTGTCTGTCTGTCTGTCTATCTATCTATCTATCTATCTATCTATCTATCTATCTATCTATCTATCTATCTCCCTCTGCCTGCCTGCCTGCTTGCCTATCTATCTATCTATCTATCTATCTATCTATCTATCTATCTATCATCTATCTATCTATCTATCTATCTATCTATCTATCTATCTATCTTCTATCTATCTATCATCTATCTATCTATCTATCTATCTATCTATCTATCTATCTATCTCCCTCTGTCTGTCTGTCTGTCTGTCTATCATCATCTATTTATCTATCATATCTATATCTACCTTTGCTCTATCTATCACCTATCTATCCATCTCTCTTATCTATCCATCCATCCATCCATGTAGGAGGTGACCAGGCTGAACCCAAGGGAAGGTCAAACTCATAATCAGTCTTGAGTCCCTTTGCGCTCGGCAAGAGATCTAACTCTGGCCCACCTTGAATTCTTATCTACCATCAATTGATTGGCCCCCAAGTCACCCAATCATCTTTCATGCCTAAGGCAGGACTAGAACTCGCACTCTTCTGCTTTGTAGCTTGGTGCCTTAACTACTAGTGACTAGACCAAACGGACTGTATCTATCTATTATTCAGTGGTGGGTTGCTACCGGTTCGCCCCGGTTCGGGAGAACCGGTAGCAGTGGCGGTGGGAGGCTCCGCTCACCCGCCCGGACGTCATCAAATACGTTCTGCGCATGTGCAGAAGTAGCATGCATGCGAGTGAACTGGTAGCAAAGTTAAATGAAATTGCTATCATCTATTTACTTATCATATCTCTGTATTCTTCTCTCTCTCTCTTTCTGTCTCCCTCCCTCCCCCCCTCCCTCCCTTTCTATTATCTATCTATCTATCTATCTATCTATCTATCTATCTATCTATCTATCATCTATCTTCTATCTCTCTCTCTGCTGTCTGTCCCTCCCTCCATCCATCCATCCATCCATCCATCCATCCATCTATCTATCTATCTATCTATCTATCTATCTATCTATCTATGTATGTATGTATCTATCTATCTTCTATCTTCTATCTCTCTCTCTGCTGTCTGTCCCTCCCTCCCTCCCTCCCTCTATCTATCTATCTATCTATCTATCTATCTATCTATCTATCTATCATCTATCTATCTTCTAATCTATCATCTCTCTCTCTCTCTCTCTCTCTCTCTCTCCTCCCTCCCTCCGTCTCCTCCCCTCTCTCTCTCATAAAGAGACAGGTGAAGATTTCTGACTCTTTTAGTCCGTCTTCCTTTCTGATTTGCCCCTGAACCACAAAAAAGTCAGCCACACAGAGAAATTCTGGGATACTCTTCTGTAATGTCAGCAGCGACTGTTTGTGTGGCCAAAATAGATTCCATGCATTACATCAAGAGAAATATGGAATTTGGCTGAGAGCCTTTAAGAAGCTTCCGTGAACTTCGGACCTCAGATTTAATGGGACATGAATGAATTTAGCTCAGGAGCCTCCAACCCAGGACGCTTGATAATAATAATAACAAGATGCAAAGAGGGGGAAAAAAATCTAGCACACGTAAAAAATAACAGCGAAGGAGAAAGAGATGTGCATTATTTGAAATTTTTGACATCATAAAGAAGATGCACACTTGAGCTGTTTATGTCCCAGATGGTTATTTTCTGATAATGCACCTGGTTAAAATAAAGTTTTCCCTCTGGATGCATCTATAATACCTCCATAAGAACAATTTGGAACATTTCTATTACAGCTGCAGTAGGCACAAACAACATTTATGGATGCATTAGGCAAGATCAGGTACAGTTATACGTGGGAAGGGGAGGGGGGCCAAAACGTATTTCCAGAAATATTATTACTTAGTGCCAGATCTGGTTAAGTCGAGAAGGAGTTTATGAGCTTCAGTTGCAACTAAGCATTTCAGAAATGAAGAATACGTTTGATTTCCTCAGGTGGCGTTCTTTGAAAAAGAAAGATTGCATCTGAAATTTCCTTCCTTCCTTCCTCTCTCTCTATCTCCTTCCATCCTTCCTAGCTTTCTTCCTCTCTCCCATTCTCCTTCCTTCCTTCTTTCCTTCTTTCCTTCCTTCCTTCCTCTCTCTCTATCTCCTTCCATCCTTCCTAGCTTTCTTCCTCTCCCATTTTCCTTCCTTCCTTCCTTCCTTCCTTCCTTCCTTCCTTCCTTCCTTCCTTCCTTCCTTCCTTCCTTCCCTCCCTCCCTCCCTCCCTCCCTCCCTCCCTCCCTCCCTTCTTGACAAGATTCCTCACTATCCTGTCAGAGCTGAAGAAGCTTCTTGGATGAGAAGCAAAATGTCTCCAAAAGGGGGAAAAAAAACTCAAGAAAGTCTGGTTGCCTCCTGAAAAACCACCTTTGAGGTTGCCTTCACGAGATTCCTATCTACTGCTTTAAAAGTCTAGTCTATCTAATCATCAGGGTCTCCAACAAAGAAGGGAGGGGATTCAAAATAATAGACAAACAGAATAACAGAGTCGGAAGGGACCTCTGAAGTTTTCTAGTCCATCCCTCTGCTCTACACCACTTCAGACAAATGGTTATTCAACATCTTCTTAAAAACTTCCAGTGTTGGAGCACCTACAACTTCTGAAGGCAACTTCTGTTCCACTGGTTAATTGTTCTGACCGTTAGGAAATTTGGCAAATGGCAGAACTAAGCATTTAAGATGTTATCTAGTTGGGTAATGAAACTTCTGCTAGAAAAGCACCAAGGTCAGAGAGCACGAAGAACCCCACAGCCTTCCTCGTCTCTTCCTCCTCCTCTCCTCTTCCTTTCCCCCCTCCTCCCCACTCCTCTCCTTCCCCTTCCTCCTCTTCCTCCCCCTCCTCCCCCTCCTCTGCCTCCCCATAAACCTTAGAATAGAATAGAGTAGAGTAGAGTAGAGTAGAGTAGAGTAGAGTAGAGTAGAGTAGAGTAGACTAGACTAGACTAGACTAGACTAGACTAGACTAGACTAGACTAGAATAACAGAGTCGGAAGGGACTTTGGAGGTCATCTAGTCAATCCCCCTGCTTAGGCAGGAAACCCTATACCATTTCAGACAAATGCTTGTCCAATCTCTTCTTGACAGCCTCCAGTGTTGGAGCATCCACAGTTTCTAAAGGCAATCAGTTCCACAGATAAATTGTTTTAACTGTTAAGAAATTTCCACATAGTTCTAGGTTGCTTCTCTCCTTGATTAGTTTCCACCCATTGCTTCTTGTCCTGACCTCAGGTGCTTTGGAGAATAGCTTGACTCCCTCTTCTTTGTGGCAGCCCCTGAGATATTGGAAGACTGCCATCATGTCTCCCCAGTCCTTCTTTTCTTTAGAGTAGACATACCCAATTCCTGTAACCATTCTTCCTATGTTTTAGCCTCCAGCTCCCTAATAATTCTTACTAATGTTACTGTTAGTTATCAATATTAGTGTTACTAGATAGCAATGTGGTGATTCACTTAACAATGGTGGCAAGAAAATGGGGCGAAACTCACTTAACAAATGTCTCACTTAACAGCAGAAATTTTGGGCTCAATTGTGGTCGCAATGTATATATTATTTAATCCATTCTGTATCCTGGGATATAGAATGGATTAAATTATATTCAGGGATCCCATTATTTTTCAAGACTAACTCTGCCCAGAGTCACCTTATAAAGGATATGGCATACAAATTTAATCAATCAATCAATAAACTGAGAAATTTCCAAAATGAATTCAGGATTTGGGCTATAAATTCCACAAATTTCGGACTTTAGCTTCTCGGCCTCTTCAGACAAATATTAGTCCTCTGCGTTTTGATTCAAGCAGCGCTTTAAAGAAACAGGATTCGGTGGCATTTTTTCTTTTTAAATATAGATTTTGTCAAGAAGCAGATGCTCCGATAAACATTGACAAAAATACATATTCTACTTGAAAGGATCTTGAGACAACAGTTACGTTCCAGATTGCTTTATTTGATGCTTTGTTGGTGGTGTTTTATTTATGGGTATGTACTCATTAGTAATGGAAAATAGGAACACTGTGTGTGTGTATGCAAATATATATATATATATATATATGTTTATAATTCATATTTCGCTGATAAAAAAATAAAGGGAGACTAGTATAGATCTATTTCAAGCTATTTAGCTCTCATCAGCTAGCCATACCCTTACTTGGATTTGAACTTGGGCTGCCTCCATGTTAGGCAGTTTTATTAACCTCTGAGCCACAAGTTCTCCTCCCTTCATCAGCTTGAGCCAGGGGAGGGATTAAGTGTTTTTCTATCGAGACACCTGGTCTACCCCAGCATGTGGGAGGGAGCATACTGCATCCCTTTTGCCTTTCCCAATACCAATATATATATTGGGATTCAAATAATTTAACAACTGGTTCTCTGCCCTAATGACTGGGTGGGTGGGTGTGGCCAGGGGGTGTGACAGGCAGCACTCAGCTTCCTGCACCGCCCTGGGAGCAAAAACGGGCTGCTGGGGGGGTTGTTGCCTCCCCGCGGCCTATTTTAGGGCCTACTAGGCCTCCCTGCAGTGTCATGGGAGCAAAAATGGGCCAAGAGGGGCCTGTGCGGCCCCCCACACCCCATTTGGGGCTAGTAGGCTTCTCTGAAGCCTCATGGGAACAACAATGGGCCACAAGGGGACACGCCGCACCCACCCACCCCCCGCCTCCCATTTTATTTATTTATTATTTATTTATTTATTAATTAAATTTCTATACCGCCCTTCTCCAAATAGGACTCAGGGCGGTGCACAGCCAAGGTAAAAACAGAGCATACAAAATTTAAAAACAGTATTAAAATAATTAAATATTTGGCCGTAAATTAAAACAACCCAATTTAAAATCAATTTAAAATTTAACTCAAGCCAGCCCAGCTAGTTGAAATAAATAGGTTTTCAGGGCCCGACGAAAAATCTGGAGGTCTGTTATTGTACTTAACTCTGGGGGAAGGTTGTTCCAGAGGGTGGGCGCCGTCACAGAGAAGGCTCTCCCCCTGGGGGTCGCCAGCCGACATTGTCTGGCGGACGGCACCCTGAGGAGGCCCACTCTGTGCGAGTGTACTGGCCGGTGGGAGGCTATTGGTGGCAGAAGGCGGTCTCGTAAGTACCCTGGCCCTAAGCCATGGAGCGCTTTAAAGGTGGTCACCAACACCTTGAAGCGCACCCGGAAGACCACCGGAAGCCAGTGCAGCTCGCGCAGGAGAGGTGTCACATGGGAGCGCCTCGTCGCCCTTCTAGGGTCTAGAAGGCCTCCCTGCACTTATCTGGGAGCCAAAATGGGGTGTGTGGGGATTCCTGGAAGGAGCAGGGAGGGGAGGGGCCAGCCAGAAATTTAACTACCAGTTCACCCAAACTGGGCTGAACCGGCTGAATCCCACCACTGAGTGAGTGAGAGAGAGAGAGAGAGAGAGAGAGAGAGAGAGAGAGAGAGAGAGAGAGAGAGAGAGAGAGAGAGAGAGTGAGTTAGTAGATGATATTTTATGCATCTAGTTTCAGTTCCATACAGGTCGAAGGTAGATAAGGGTGAGTTGCAGTTCTACCTTAGGCATGAAAGTCAGCTTGGTGACTTTGGGCCAATCACCAGGAGAAGGTGAGTTCTAGTCCCCTCTTAACTATGAAAGCCAGCTGGATGACCTTGTGCGAATCACCAGGAGAGGGTGAGTTCTAGTTCTACCTTAGGCATGAAAGCCAGCTAGGTAACTTTGGGCCAATCACCAGGAGACAGTGAGTTCTAGTCCTGCCTCAGTCATGATAGCCAGCTGTGTGACTTTGGGAGTTCTAGTCCTGCCTTAGGCATGAAAGCCAGCTAGGTGACTTTGGGCCAATCACCAGGAGACTCTGTTCTAGTTCTATGTGAAAGTCAGCTGGGTGACTTTGAGCCAATCACTAGGAGGTAGTGAGTTCTAGTCCTGTCTTAATCTTGAAAACTGGCTGGGGATTTTGGGGTCCCTCTCTGCCCAACCCACCTCACACAGTTACTGTTGGGGGAGGGATAATAGGAGAAGGAAGTTGTATTAAGTATGTTTGTGCCCTTGTGTGACTTCTAAAGTAAAGAAAGTAGGATAAAAATCTAATAATAAAATAAAATAAAATAAAAAATTAAATTAAATTAAAAAAATACAATAAAGTCCAATGAAATACAATAAATCAAAATAAAATAAAATGTAAAATAATACCATAAATTAACAGGAAATGAAACAATAAAACAAAAAATAATAATAAATAAAACAAAATAAACAAAACGAATACAATACAGTGCAGTACAAGGCAATAATAAATTAAATTTTATACGCTTGCAAAAGTCTAGGGGGAACTTTTCTTTTTCGAAAAGGAATGGAAACTGCGTGAGCTCCATCTGTCTGTCACCATAACGGCACCAATGGAAAGTTTGTTCTTCCAGGCACCGTTGCAAAAAAAAAAAGAAAAGAAAAGAAAAAAATGAAGGAAAAGAATGAGCAGAAATCTGAAAAAAAAATTGCACTTAGGATTCATGTATCATTGCACCTTTGCTCTCATTCGCCTGTAGGGTTTCTCTCTCTCTCTCTGTCTCTTTTTTCCAGTGGCTTAAAATTGTAAGCATGCTTCAGGAGCCCGTAGGAAAAGAGAGCAGTGGAGTTTGCGAGCATATTTCATGGAGAATCTGTCTCTGGCATGTCATCCATCTAAACTAGAAATCTAATGCGGTCTGTCATATGTAATCCGGCTGGCAGAGCCCCAGCAAAAGGCTCTGCATAGAGAGCAATCTAGGGCTAGTCACGAATTTACCTGGTTCTTGTTTATCCCAGGTACTTAAAGGGGCAGAAATCTGGGTGTTGTAATTGGGGCATCGCCATCGGTTGCAATCAGGGGTGGGTTCCTGGGGGTTCGGCAGCATTCAGGTAATCCTTTAGTCAAGGATCGCAAGGGTTCAGTGAACCCCCAAATGCCACCCCTGGCTGGCCATGCCCACCCCTCCCATCCTACCCTGCCCCTCCCATGAATTATTTATTTATTTATTTATTTTATTGGATTTCTATACCGCCCTACTCCCGAAGGACTCAGGGCGGTGAACAGCCACAGAATAAAACACATAAATACAAAAATTTAAAATAGAATAAAAACGAATTAAATAATTTGGCTGAGACACAATTAAAATACCCAATAATTTAAAAACAAATTAAAATTTACATTTAAAAGGGGAGAAGATTTAGGCCAGGCCAGCTTGATAAAATAAGAAAGTCTTAAGCGCGTGACGGAAGGTGCGCAGATCTGGGATCCTCCGTATCTCTGGGGGGAGCTCGTTCCAGATCGTAGGTGCCCCCACAGAGAAGGCTCTCCCCCTGGGGACCGCCAGTTGACATTGTTTGGCCAACGGCACCCGGAGGAGGAGCCCCTCTTTATGTGAGCATACTGGCCGGTGGGAGGCTATTGGTGGTAGCAGGCGGTCCCGTAAATAACCAGGTCCTCAGCCATGGAGCACTCTAAAGGTGATAACCAAAACCTTGAAGCGCACCCGGAAGACCACCAGAAGCCAGTGCAGCACGTGCAGGAGAGGTGATACATGGGAACGCCACGTTGCTCCCATAACCACCCGCGCGGCTGCACTCTGCACCAGTTGGAGCCTCCGAGTGCACCTCAAGGGGAGCCCCATGTAGAGAGTGTTACAATATTCCAGACAAGAGGTGATGAGGGCATGAGTGACTGTGCGTAGGGAGTTCCAATCTAGAAAGGGACGCAACTGGCGGATCAGGCGAACCTGATGAAAAATCCTCCCGGTCACAGCCATCAAGTGCTCTTCTAAAGACAGCCGTGAATCCAGGAGGATCTCCACATGGCCCATTCATCATTCCAGGTAAGTGCAGGGGTAGCGCAGAGGGTCTGGGAGGGCAAAAAACGGGCCTACTAGAGATTCCGGAAGTCCAGAAATGGGCCTGTTTCCGGCCTCCGGTGGGCCTCCAGGAGCCCGGGAGTAGCAGTTTTTGCCCTCCTGGAGGCTCAAGAAAAGCCTCCAGAGACTGGGGAGGGTGAAAAATACCCCCTCCCACCATGGTGCAGGCGGCTGACTAGGTCACGCCCACCGTGGCCACGCCCACCCAGCAATGGGGCAGTGAACCCGTTGCGAACCCATTGCTAAAGGATCTGAAGCCCACCCTTGGTTGCATCCATCTATCTATCTATCTATCTATCTATCTATCTATCTATCTATCTATCTTCTATCTATGTTCACAGAGAGGGCTCGCAATCTGGGTGTCCTCCTGGACTCATGGCTGTCTTTAGAAGAGCATATGACGGCCATAGCCAGGGGGGCTTTTTATCAGGTTCGCCTGATCCGCCAGTTGCCTCCCTTTCTGGACCGGGACGCCTTGTGCACGGTCACTCACGCCCTCGTTACCTCCCGTCTGGACTATTGTAACGCTCTCTACATGGGGCTCCCCTTGAAGAGCACTCGGAGGCTCCAACTGGTCCAGAATGTGGCCGCGCGGGTGGTTATGGGCACACCTCGTTACGCCCATGTAACACCTCTCCTGCGCGAGCTGCACTGGCTCCCAGTGGTCTTCCGAGTGCAATTCAAGGTTTGGTTACCACCTTTAAAGCGCTCCATGGCATAGGACCAGGATATCTACGGGACCACCTTCTGCCACCAACAGCCTCCCACCGACCAGTTCGCTCCCACAGAGTCAAAATGTAGAGTCAAAATGTTCAAGTCCGGCACATTTAGAATTTCTAAATAGTGGGGTAGCCCTTTGGGTATTGCTCCAAGGGCTCCAATTACAATCGGGACAACACACGATTTCTTTTTCCACAGTCGCTCAACTTCAATTTGTAAGTCCCGGTACTTTGTGATTTTTTCTTGCTGCTTATCTTCAATTCGTGCATCACCAGGTATTATTATTATTATTATTATTATTATTATTATTATTATTATTATTATTATTATTATTATTATTCCCTAGCTGGGTCACAAAACATCTGCAAGAAAACACCCAAACTCAGAGAACCCCCAGGTGCCCACCTGGCTCTCTTCTCCCCCCAGAACCTGGCAAAATGGGACAGAGATTGTTTGACTCTTTCAAAACAACTCACGAAAGGAAGAAAAAACCTCCCTCTAGGGCAGGGGTGTCAAACTTAATTTCATTGAGGGCCGCATCAGGGTTGTGTTTGACCTCAGGAGGGCGAGGGGCGTGGCCAGGGTGGGTGTGGCCAACTCAATGTCACTCATGTCGGGGGGCACCTGTGGAGGCCCAAGTGCTCTGCCAGTGAAAATGGGTTCCCGAGCTTCGTTTTCATCCGCGGCGGCCTCCTGCAATGCTCTGCCAGCAAAAGCAGAGCTCAGGAGGGCCGCCCATGGCCAGAGATGGGTTTCACATATGTTTACCACTGGTTCACCATGTGTGCATGCACTCACTTGCTTTGCACGCACACGCTCCTTCCACGCATGCACCCGGCCTCGAAGACATGGCTAAATAGGATAGCATAGCGCCGTCCTATTTAGGGTCTGCTACTGGTTCACCCAAATCAGTCTGAACCAGCTGAATACCACTATGCCTATGACCCTCGCAAGCTCCATTTTCACCAGCAGAGGCACCACAGGCTGGTCCTTCTCCATTTCCAGGGTGACCCCGTGGGCCAGATCTAAGCATCCCCCAGGGCCGGATCTGACCCCCCCCCCAGGCCTTGAGTTTGACATCCCTGCTCTAGGGGGAACATTTTGCCACCGCAGCTCTTGCAATAAAAGACTTTCTGCTGTGAAGCACAACGGGCCATGGAACCCCGTGAAGTTCCTACAGGATTTCAGTTTCCTCTCTCCGTCTTTTCTCGGCGGGAATTAAGTTTTACCCTAAGAATAATTATAACCATCTCATGCTGGGTAGCATTGAGCGTCACCCCACTGTTTCATTAGGGAGAACTTAGAACTTAGAACTATGCTGACCTCAGTCTGGCCTAAGCGTAGTACATAAAATTATCTGCCACAATGTCTTTCCTGTAAATGACTTCTTCAGCTTCAACCACAACAATACTCGAGCAAATAATAGATACAAACTCAAGGTAAACCGTTCCAAACTCGATGGCAAAAAATATGACTTCAGTAACAGAGTGGTCAATGCCTGGAATGCACTACCTGACTCTGTAGTTTCTTCCCCAAACCCCCAAAACTTTAACCTTAAACTGTCTACTGTTGATCTCACCCCATTCCTAAGAGATCTGTAAGGAGCGTGCATAAGAGCACCAGCGTGCCTACCATCCCTGTCCTAATATTCCTTTTTACTTACTCTTTTCATGTATTCCAATTATGTTTATACTTTTACCTGTTATCTTATATATGCTTGACAAATAAACTTATGATTATGATTATGGTTATGAAATGGCACAGCAGCCAAAGACAGATGCACATTCCACGCTTATCTCTCTCAAGGCTGTATCCCAGGGTTACCTACAGCAGCCGGAGGGGAGTGACCTTTACAAGCCGCGAAATTGCTCTGTTGGCAAATGTGATTGATAACACACCCTGAGGGGAGGGGGAAAACAGGGTCATAATTGGAGCGTAAATTACGTAGGGTCAGAGCTGGCTTCACTTGGGAACATGCCGACATGAAGCTCCTAATAAATAACTGGATTTCTTTTGAAGCTTGGCTCGAGACTCATGATTTAATTAGGGCACCTGTTGGAACCCTGATACTGCCCTCTGTTTTGCCATCAGACGCCCTTATGGAAAAGCCTCTGCAGCCAATAACAGATTATTATATGATTATGATTATTATATGAGAAAGAGCTCAGCATCGTTGAAGGGATGTTCGAATCTCCTTTTGTGTAGTCTATCATGGCTGTTCCATTCTTCTCTTCCTTCAGGTGGTAAATCCTGCAATAAGAAACCTGAAAGGGGGGGCAGGGGGGCCGAGACGAAGCAGAAATCTGCATATTTTCCCGCCCTCTAATAAGAAATAATCCACGTTAGCAGCTGCTCCCAAAGCCCATCCTTATTGAAATATGACTGTAATATAGGAAAGATAGCTCCCCCAATATTAATCTCCTCGGTGTTTTGCGGAATGTTTGCAAGGAACGAAAGAAAGAAAACAGTCTCCCATGTATTTTGTTTTCTTTTATTTTTATTAGAAACTGCATCATTAGCTTTAAAAGAGTTGGAGAGAGAGAAAAAAATGATGGAGGGTTGATTTTTTTTTTTTTGGTTGTTTTGTTTTTGCTTTTCACTTCTCTTTTTCTCCTCCGCTCCTCTATCTTCTTCGGTTGCTTGGAAAAGAAGTTAGAAGGAAAAAAAATAAAAATAAAGACATTCTTTCATAAACAGTTTTCCCCCTCTGGCTGGCATATTAGAAGAGTATATTAAATTCTCTCTCTCTCTCCCCCCCACCCCCCCTTCAAGAAAAGAAAAGCAGCAAATCCTAGAAATATTTGCATGCTAATGTCCCCACTGAGGCTCTGACGGATGAGACAGAGTGGAAGAGGGTGAGCCATGGATTAAAGTAGCAGCCACAAAAAATAGGAAGGGAAAACCCATTTGTTATGGGAAAAAGTCCCATAACAAAGTCCCATAACAAATGGGTCTTCCCTTCCTATTTTTCCCCTCCTTCCCTTCCTTGCCTTCCCTTTTTCTGTCCCATTTCCTTCCTTAACTTCCCTCTCCCCTTCCCCTTCCCCTTCCCCTTTCCTTCCTTCCTTCTTCCCTTCCCTTCCTATTTTTCCTTCCTTGCCTTCCCTTTCTCCTTCCCTATTCCTTCCTATTTTCTTCCCTTCCCTTTCCTATCCTACCCTACCAATTTTTTCCTTCCTTGCCTTCCCTTTCCCCTTCCCCTTTCCTTCCTATATCCTTTCTTCCCTCCCTCCCTTCCCTCCCCATTTTTCCTTCGTTGCCTTCCCTTTCCCTTTCCCCTTCCCTTTTCCTTCCTTTCTTTCCTTCCTATTTTTCCTTCCTTGCCTTCCCTTTCTCCTTCCCTATTCCTTCCTATTTTCTTCCCTTCCCTTTCCTATCCTACCCTACCAATTTTTTCCTTCCTTGCCTTCCCTTTCCCCTTCCCCTTTCCTTCCTATATCCTTTCTTCCCTCCCTCCCTTCCCTCCCCATTTTTCCTTCGTTGCCTTCCCTTTCCCTTTCCCCTTCCCTTTTCCTTCCTTTCTTTCCTTCCTATTTTTCCTTCCTTGCCTTCCCTTTCTCCTTCCCTATTCCTTCCTATTTTCTTCCCTTCCCTTTCCTATCCTACCCTACCAATTTTTTCCTTCCTTGCCTTCCCTTTCCCCTTCCCCTTTCCTTCCTATATCCTTTCTTCCCTCCCTCCCTTCCCTCCCCATTTTTCCTTCGTTGCCTTCCCTTTCCCTTTCCCTTTCCCCTTCCCTTTTCCTTCCTTTCTTTCCTTCCTATTTTTCCTTCCTTGCCTTCCCTTTCTCCTTCCCTATTCCTTCCTATTTTCTTCCCTTCCCTTTCCTATCCTACCCTACCAATTTTTTCCTTCCTTGCCTTCCCTTTCCCCTTCCCCTTTCCTTCCTATATCCTTTCTTCCCTCCCTCCCTTCCCTCCCCATTTTTCCTTCGTTGCCTTCCCTTTCCCCTTCCCTTTTCCTTCCTTTCTTCCCTTCCTATTTTTCCTTCCTTGCCTTCCCTTTTTCCTTCCCCATTCCTTCCTATTTCCTTCCCTTCCTTTTCCTATCCTACCCTACCAATTTTTTCCTTCCTTGCCTTCCCTTTCCCCTTCCCTTTTCCTTCCTTCCTTCCTTCCCTTCCTATTTTTCCTTGTGTTCCCTTCCCCCTTCCCCATTCGTTTCTATTTCCTTCCCTCATTCCCTTCCCTTTCCTATCCTTGCTTATCCTACCCATTTTTTCTTTCCTTGCCTTCCCTTTCCCTTTCCCTTTCCCCTTTCCTTTTCCTTCCTTTCTTCTTCCCTTCCCTTCCTATTTTTCCTTCCTTCCTTCTTCCCTTCCTTCCCTTCCCTTTCCATTTTTCCTATCCCTTTCCTCCCATTTTCTTCCCTTCTTCTTCTTTTTTTAAAATTTGATTTATATGCCACCCTTCTCCGGAGACTCAGGGCGGCTTACAATGCGCTAAGCAATAGCCTTCATCCTTTTGTATATTTATACAAAGTCAGCTTATTGCCCCCACAAACTGGGTCCTCAATTTACCTACCTTAGAAAGGATGGAAGGCTGAGTCAACCTTGAGCCTGGCAAGATTCGAACCTGCAGTAATTGCAGGCAGCTGGTCTTAATAACAGGGTGCTTTAGACCACTGTACTACCAAGGCTCTTCTTCCTTCCTTCCTTCCTTCCTTCCTCCCTCCTTCCTTCCCTTCCAGTCCCTCCCTTTCCTCCCTTCCTTCCTCCCTTCCCTTGCCCCTCTCCATCCCCCTCCCCCTCCCCCCCTCTCCTGTTGTATTGACTACAAATCCCATCACCTCTGACTTAAGAAACAAAACAGGACTTTTGAATTTCACAGAAACGCCAGTAAGCCGAGAAAAGCTGGCAGAGAGTGTTTATAATCATAAAAATACAGAAATAAGAACAATTAAATCTAACCCAACTGTTAGATAGTTTGCGTAATGCTGCCTGAAATTTCCCAGTAAGCATTTCCCCCCCACCCCACCCCCCCATAATGAAAAATAACTTAGGGCGCGACACGAACAAGGTGTTCTAATTAAATAGATTTGTTTACATCTTGTGCCATGAAAAGCTAATTCAGGCTGATATACTATATATTCCATTGCTATCTCTCTCGCACTCGGTGCAAAAAAAAAACCCACCCATTTTTAAGTAGTGTTTTATTTAAGAATGTTTTTAAAGGCGTCTTGATTAAAGAACCAGTGATTTAATGAAACGAGCTTCTCATTTTCCTAGGGAAGAATTCATATAATAGTGTGTGTATGTGTCTGTGTGTATCTATATGCAAAAAGGCAGGGAAAGGCCACAGAGTGAGCCATTTATCACAATATTCCCTCTCTTTTTATTACAGTGGCTTTGCTACTCAAGTTGACTTGACAAGTTCTCACAGCCTGTGGTCAGCACACGTTTTTCTCAAGTGGCGACTAGAAGCAACGTTCGAAAAGATCAACCAAGCAGAGCTGTAGATGCTGTGAAGTTTTAACAGATGAACAGAGTTGGAAGAGACCTTGTAGGTCATTGTTGTGGCCTGTTCGTGGCCTGTGCAGCTAGTAGCTGATTCAGACAGCAAGGAGGCTGGTCTGGTGCTGCGCCAGCAGCCTGTGCAGCTGGCACTCGAGTCAGACAATGAGGAGGTTGGAGAAGATGTGGTGCCAGAGGCGGGGATTCAGCCAGGGCCTTCAGAACCTCCAGAAGCTCCCATAAATGAAGAGGACGAAGAGGAGGAGCCTCTTCTCGATGCATGGGCACGCAGAGCTGCCAAAAGGCAGGAGTGGCTCCTCAGGAGGAGGTCTCCTCGAGGCTTGGGGCTAATTGGCCACTCTCTTAGCCTATTTAAGGAGGAACACCGACTGAAGCAATTTGCAGGGAACAACTTTAGTTCACTCTCCTTCGCGACTGGATTCTCTGCAAATTGCTTCTGGGCTTTCTGCCAACCTTAGTAAGATTGTGATTACTTTATCGTTGGTTTCTTGTAGGCTGTTAAGAAAGTTAATTAACAGCCTTTGTTTGAAAAAAAAAACTGATTTAATTTAGTAAACTAAGGTTTGTACAGACTTTGTGTGTGCTGCGTTCTTTGGGGTCCGTAGCTGGGGCAGAACAGACATCTAGTCCATTGTGCCTTGTCTTTTAGGAGAAAACCTAAGTATCTACATGTCTCAGGAGATTCTCGGTCATCCCCATATAGATTGGGTGAAACCAGGCTTAATAGCAGTAACTGTGAGAGGGATCTTGGAGTCTTAGTGGACAACCAGTTAAATATGAGCCAGAAGTGTGCAGCGCCAGCTAAAAAAGCCAATGCAATCCTAAATTGCATTAACAGATGGGTACGATCAAGATCAAGTGAGGTATTAATATCACTCTATAAAGCCTTAGTAAGACCATACCTAGAGTACTGCATCCAGTTTTGGTCACCACAGTATAAAAAAGATGTTGAGACTCTAGAAAGAGTGCAGAGAAGAGCAACTAAAATGATGAGGGGACAGGAGGCTAAAACATACGATGAACGGTTGCAGGAGCTGGGCATGGCTAGTCTAGTGAAGAGAAGGACCAGGGGAGACATGAGAGCAGTCTTCCAATATCTGAGGGGCTGCCACAGAGAGGAGTGGGTCAAGCTGTTCTCCAAAGCACCTGAAGACCAGACAAGGAACAATGGATGGAAACTGAAATAAGGAGAGATTCAACTTGGAAATAAGGAGAAATTTTCTGACAGTGAGAAAAATCAACCGATGGAACAGAAGTTGCCTTCGGAAGTTGCGAGAGCTTCATCATTTGAGACTTTCAAGAAGAGATTGGACTGCCATTTGTCAGAAATGGTGTAGGGCAGGGGTTTGGAATAGATGACCTACAAGGTCCCTTCCAACTCTGTTAATCTGTAATCCAGGTCATGGTTATTGCAAAGGTCCTATTTCAAGAGGCAACTGGACTTTCTGGTTTTTCTTTGAAGACATTTCGCTTTTCATCCAAGAGGCTTCTTCAGTTTTGAATGAATGGAAGGATTTGTACTCCTTGCAGACAGAGCAGGTCATTTGCATCCTTTTTAGAGAGTCGTTGAGGCCATTTGGAGATTGATTTTACTACCAGTTCTCTGGGCATGGCTTGGTGGGCATGGTGTGGCTTGGTGGGCGTGGCTTGGTGGGCGTGGCAGGGGAAGGATACTGCAAAATCTCCATTCCCACCCCACTCCAGGGAAAGGATATTGCAAAATCCCCATCCCCTCCCCACTCCAGGGGGGAGGATAATGCAAAATCTCCATTCCCACCCCACTCCAGAAGAAGAATACTACAAAATCTCCATTCCCTCCCCACTCCTGCGGGAAGGATATTGCAAAATCCCCATTCCCTCCCCACTCCTGCGGGAAGGATATTGCAAAATGTCCATTCCCACCCCACTCTGGGGCCAGCCCGATGTGGTATTTGCCAGTTCTCTGAACTACTCAAACTTTCCACTACCGGTTCTCCGAACTGCTCAAAATTTCTGCTACCGATTCTCCAGAACCTGTCAGAACCTGCTGGATTTCACCCCTGCTCTATGCTCATTTGCATTATTTGTACAACAAATGATGTCATCACAAGTAAGAGTTAATTTTCCCAGGGTTTTCTTTAGCCAGCTATGGTGGTCTGCACATGTGAAGACCCTGCACGAAAGCCTTTTTCTTCCCATGGAGCAAAGCATCATCGCCACTCCATTCTGCTGTTTGGAACCAAGTATCTCCATCTCTTTGTAGACCTGCTTCAAAGAGGTCCTTTCTACAGAGAGATCCATCAAATCAAAGTGCTCCCTTTGAAGAGTTGAAAAACACAGCCAGGTGTGCACAGTCTCGCTTTTGTTCTCAGGAAGCTACAGCTGTGCTGCCTGAGGAACATCTTGCCATGCAGATGTTCGCTCCATTCTGTTGTTTGGAACTCAGGGTCTCTAGCCCTTTGAGAACCTGAATAACAGGATAACAGAGTTGGAAGGGACCTTGGAGGTCTCCAATGAAACTTCCTTCACAAGCAGGAAACCCTACACCATTTCAGACAACTAATTGTCCAGTCTCTTCTTAAAACCTCCAATGTTGGAGGACCCACAATTGCTGGAGGCAAGTCATTCCACTGATTGATTGTCCACATTGTCAGGAAATTTCTCCTTAGTTCCAGGTTGCTTCTCTCCTTGATTAATTTCCACCCATTACTTCTTGTCCTGCCTTCAAGTACTTTGGAAAATAGTTTGATCCCCTCTGATGAATTTCCACCCATTATTTCTTATCCTGCCACCCGGTGCTTTGGAGAATAAATTGGCTCCCTCTTCCCTATGAGAACCCATCAAGTGCTAGAGGACAGCTATCATGTCACCGCTAGACAGGTAACTTTCCAGTCTCTTCTTAAAAGCCTCCAGTGATGGAGCACCCACAACTTCTATTTTTTTCATGTTTTATTTACTTTAGAGCCTTAGTGGTGCAGCAGACTAAAGCACTGTTAAGTAACACCAGCTGCCTGCAATTACTGCAAGTTCAAATCTCACCAGGCTCAAGGTTGACTCAGACTTCCATCCTTCCGAGGTAGGTAAAATGAGGACCCGGTTTGTGGGGGCAATAAGCTGACTTTGTATAAAAAAGAACACCGCTTTGGGGGGGGGGGCGTGAAAGCCCTACTAAGCAGGTATATACAAAAATATGAAGGCTATTGCTTAACGCATTGTAAGATGCCCTGAGTCTCCGGAGAAGGGTGGCATATAAATCAAACCAATAAATAAATAAATAAATAAATAATAAATAAATAAATAAATAAATAAATAAATAAATAAATAAATAAATAAATAAATATTTGAATAACATATAAAATTCCATTTCAATCAAGCAGTGCTGTAGAAATATTTTTTGTTTTAAAAAAATTTATAAACTTGATTAAAACAGATATAAAACACATAAAACACATATGACAAAAGCATAAAAATACATTATACAATAAACAATTATAAGTAATCAATCATTTGAAGCGTTTGTTTCGTAATGGTCTTTCAAGTAATACAGTTATACTTATTCCCTTACATCTTAACTTAATAGTTTCTTATTGCCTTTTTTCCCTCTCCTCTCTTCTGCTCGCTAAGACTTCTGCTTTAATAATCTGTATATTATATGTTTAGATTATACCTTCGCTTTCTGAGTTTCTCTCTGTAGGTTCATTCGCCCATAAGGAAGTATTTATAAGCACACTTGTACTTCTATTCTATCTGATTTCTAGTTATATTTCTTCCATGGTAGTCATACGCCATTGTTACCATTTATTCCAGACTTTATAAAATTCAGTGTCTTCTTTTTCCTTTAGCTCTTTTGTCAGCCTATCCATTTCAGCACATTGTGTAATTTTATCTATTATTTCTTCTCCCGTTGGGTTTTTTTCCAATTTCCAATTTTTGGCATATATTATCCTTGCTGCCGTTAAAATATGTATTAACAAGTATTTTATTTCTTTGGGGTAGGTTTTTGTGAAAATTCCTAACAGAAAGGTTTCGGGTTTCTTATCTATTTGTAGTTTAGTGATTTGTTTTAGCCATTTCTTAATATTGGACCAACATTTCTTTGCCGCCGGGCATGTCCACCATAGATGGTAAAAGGTGCCTTGTGGATTCTTGCATTTCCAACACACCGAACTATTTTTCGGGTTTATTTTGGCCAATCTTGTAGGTGACATATGCCACCTGTAAAACATCTTTAGCTGGTTCTCCTTGTATGCCACCGCCAATGTTGTTTTTGTGTTCATTTGCCAGAATTCTTCCCATCTCTCTAATTCTATTGAGTATTTAAAGTTTTGCATCCATTTAATCATCGTATTTTTAACTATTTCCTCCTCCATCTTATATCTCAACAGAAATTTGTAAATTTTACTAATTAATTTCTCTCCAGAATCTAATATAATTTTATCTAGTTCCTGTTTTTCTTTACATATTTCATACGTTTTTATGTATTCCTTATATTTTGATTGTAGCTGTGAGAAGGTCCACCAATCGATTTCTCTATTTAACTCTGTTTCCAGTTGTTGTTTGGATTTCAGTTTTCCTTGATGGTCAATTAGGTCTTTTGTTAGGATATGGTTTGAGCCTAACAAGTTGTCCAGGCAATATATGTGTTCTGTGACTTTAATATGAATATGTATTGTGTGACTTTAAGGCTTTAATGCTGAGTCATGCTGTAATTAGGTAATGACTGGTTGTGAGAGTATTTAAGCAAGGTATTGTAACGTGTTCAGTTGCTGCTTTGATATGCTGCCATTGTGTATGAAGCTGATGTGATATGCTACCATTGTGTGTGGAGTTGCTATGATAAGCTACCATTGTGAGGAGTTGCTATCTGCTATCATTGTTTGATGGATCTGCTATCATCGTGGTTTGTGAACCAGAGTGAGTTTGTTATTCTGACCAACTACTGTCTGTTTGGTAAGAAGATATCTGTAACTACTGGACTGATTTAACTGGCAAAGACTTGGAATTTGTTTAAAGACTATGAGACTGTTTTTTCTACTATAAAGTAAGCTTTTGATAAACCACTTTGCATATCTCTTATTCATTACTCTCAGCAACGTTTCCTTGTGCATTTACTCTGCTGGTTGGTAACACAACAACAATATCCTTAACATCTTTATATCTAATTATATTTTTGGGTTCTGTAAGGTTTGGGTGTTTTAGGGCTTCTGAAGGTGAAAACCAAATTGGGATTTTTGTATATTGTTGTTTTTTAATTTTTAACCAAGTTAGTAATAAAGCATTTCTAAGTGTATGTCTTTTAAAATAAGTATGTGACTTATACTTTTCATCCCATAAAAAGGAATGCCAGCCCGTTTGTAAGTCATGGCCTTCAATAGATAATATTCTGCTGTTATTCAGCTCCATCCAATCTTTAACCCATACTAGTCCTGCCGCTTGGTAATAAAGTTCCCAATCCGGGAGTGCTGTTCCTCCTCTTTCCTTGGAGTCCTGGAGTAATTTTAATTTTATTCGTGGACGTTTCCCCTGCCATATAAATTTAGAAATGATCTTGTTTAAGCTCACAAAAAAGTTTTTTTCTAATTTAATTGGTGCAACCTGGAACAGGTACAACAGTTTTGGTAGTGTATTCATTTTGATAGTGGAGATTCTTCCGATAAATGAGATTTGTAAGTTTTTCCAATTGTCCAGGTCTTTTTTTTATCTGTGTTATTAGTTTGTCATAATTATTTTCTTTTATAGAGGAGGTTCTTGGTGACAGCCAAATACCTAAATATTTAATTTTATTAGTCACTTGAATTTGTATACTATTCTCCAATTCTATCTCCTGAGTTTTTGTCAGATTTTTAACTAGTAATTTTGATTTATTTCTATTTATCTTTAAACCAGCCATCTCTCCATAATTTTCTATTTTCTTAAGGAGTTTTGGTACTACTTCTAGCGGTTCTTCTGCTATAAGTACAAGATCGTTGGCAAAAGCCTGGGTCTTGTATTCTTTTCGTCTCACTTTTAATCCTTTAATTTCTTGGTCCTCCCTAATTTTTTTTAACAAGATCTCCAAAGATAGGATATACAGAAAAGGGGAAAGTGGACAGCCTTGTCTGACCCCGTTTGTCATGTCAAATTGGTCTGTCATATCATCATTCAAAATTATCTTCGCTGTTTGTTTTGTGTAGATTTCTCCTATAATATTTTCCAGATTTGGTCCGAATTGCATACTCTTTAACTGTTCTTTTAGGAATTTCCAATTTAAATTGTCGAATGCTTTTTGGGCATCAAGGAAAACCAGCGCAGATTGTTTCTCCGGGTGGGTTTCATAATATTCAAGTGCATTTATTATCACTCTCATATTGTTCTTAATTTGGCAGCCTGGTAGGAATCCAAATGAATGTAGTTGTTCAATACTTTTTAAAGTCTTTCCGTGTGAGGGATCTCATGAAGAACGATGGTTCGTTGAGGGCGCTTCCAAGAAAAGGTCACATAAATCCACTTCTCTAACCTCAGTATCTGTCAATTATCCATTTGTAGAATAGTTCCCATGTTATAAAATATTCTGAGTTTTCTTTTCCTTTGAGTTTTAGGGTTTAGGCAGCTAGAATTGTATATGCTTAACAATGGAAGTGTGACGTGATCCTGACAGCTGAGAGTGTAATTAAGAAAATATTAGAATGTGCAGAAATGGATAGACTAACACTTACTATTAAGAACAAAGAAGAAACTGAATAATTTTTGACATGGGACTTATTTTACCAATGGTTAGATAATAAAAACATCTATCTATCTATCTATCTATCTATCTATCTGTCTGTCTGTCTGTCTGTCTGTCTGTCTGTCTGTCCGTCCGTCCGTCCGTCCGTCCGTCCGTCTGTCTGTCTGTCTGTCTGTCTGTCTTCTCTCTCCCTCCGCCCCACTCTATCATCTACCTATATCTACCTATCTAATCTGTCTGTCTGTCTGTCTCTCTCCCAAGCTCTATCTCTGTCTGTCTGTCTGTCTGTCTGTCTGTCTGTCTGTCTGTCTCTCTCCATCCATCCATCCATCCATCCATCCATCCATCCATCCATCCTACTAAACCATCAATCAAGCAGTAAACAATATGCCAATCAAGAAACTGCCAAGAACACTCCTTTGAACCCTTATGGGGCAAACTGACATAAATAGAGGACAAAACCCACTCCTTTCTAGCACTAAGGATGTTACCTAGTTAAGTAATGAAACTTCTGCAAGAAAGCAATCAAACTCAGAAAGCACCAAGAATCCTACAGTCATCATCCTCCCGCTCCTCCTCCTCCTCCTTCCTGCAGACCCCAATTCCTTCTAGCACTGATAGTGTTACCTAGTTGGGTCATGAACCATCTGCAAGAAAACAACCAAGCTCAGAGACCCCCAAGGGCTCTTCATTACTGAATTCTTTTCCTGGTTTCCCATCGAATGATTTGGTAAAGGGCCAACCTCAGCATTTGCTCCACTAACTAGATCCAACCAAAACAGGTTGTGGCATTTTAAGAATGCCACCTCTGCGGATAATTTTTGCAAACTTTTTGGCAAAGGTAGTGGAATTGAGATGAATTTGTCACACTGTATCGGTTCCCTTTGTACGCTACTTAATTCAGGTTGATTAAACTGGAGACAGTCTTCAAATTAAACTGGCTTTCTTCTATGATGTGCCATTTCCCATCTGTAGTCTCTAGGGTTGACTGAAGATCTACAATCTACTGACTGTAGATAAATATAAACTTAGTTAAGGGAAAACTTATTCCCTTACCATAACTGTTTCAAGGACTGTCTCTGGAGCAAGGGAATTTTTAAGTCTTCTTCTCCTGTCTATTAACCTTTCCATGAAGACACCCAACAAACCATGTTTAAATGACGTGTCCTCCTGAGGTTGACTTCAGCTCATCTCTTGGTCCACAGAAGCAGTTATATTTAGCTGTCCCATTTTTGATGCAGTATTTGTCATCTTCTTCTAACACGATACCAGAGATGGTATTCAGCTGGTTTGGACCGGTTCTGGAGAACCGGTAGCCCGGTACATGCTCCGGCATAATACCATCCTATTTAGCCATGTTTTTGAGGCCACATGCACAGAAGGCACGCATGTGAGCAAAGTGTATGCACGGAAGGCGCGAAGCGAGCATGCACATGTGGGGCAAACTGGTGCTAAGAATATATGAAACCCACCGCTGCACGATACATCCATGGGGGTGATCCAACACCTGATGTCCATGATGGGAGTGCAGATGTGCTGCTGGAGATTTTTTAAAAAATTTTTTTATTAAAAATTATTAAAAATTACAGAAAAAAAATATAGCAATATGGACTTCTCTGCTGCTGAAGATTTTTAAGAAGAGATTGGACAGCCATTTTATTTGTTGCAAACTTCTGACCACTCCAAGGTCTAAGTGTTCAGTAAATACAGAAATCAATAAATGGCCTGTTCAAGCAATAACTGAACCTAGGAAAGAAGTTCTGAATTATTGAATGATAAGTCTGTATTAATTGTTAAATATCAGATAGATAGATATTCTCCAGAAGGGAAGGAGAAGAAAGAAGGAAGGAGAAGTGTCTATGGGGATTCTCATTCATACAGGTCATGGTTGTTCGAAAGGTGTTTTTTTTTTCAAGAGACAACTGGACCTTTTGGTTTTTCTTGGAAGACATTTCACTTCTCATCCAAGAAGCTTCTTCAGCTCTGAAGAAGATCTAAAGAGCTATGAAGATGAGCTGAAGAAGCTTCTTGGATGAGAAGTGAAATGCCTTCAAGGAAAAACAAGAAAGTCCAGTTGCCTCTTGAAAAAGCATCTTTGGATCAAGGAAGGAGGAGGAGGAGAATGAGAAGAAGGAGAATGGGAAGGGGAAGGAGAAGGAGAAGGAGAAAGAGAAAGAAAGAGAAGGAGAAGGAGAAGGAAGAGGAGAAGGAGAAGGAGAAGGGGAAGGAGAAGGGGAAGGAGAAGGAGAAGGAGAAGGAGAAGGAGAAGGGGAAGGGGAAGGAGAAGGGGAAGGAGAAGGAGAAGGAGAAGGAGAAGGAGAAGGAGAAGGAGAAGGGGAAGGGGAAGGGGAAGGGGAAGGGGAAGGGGAAGGAGAAGGAGAAGGAGAAGGAGAAGGAGAAGGGGAAGGAGAAGGAGAAGGAGAAGGAGAAGGAGAAGGAGAAGGAGAAGGAGAAGGAGAAGGAGAAGGGGAAGGGGAAGGGGAAGGGGAAGGGGAAGGAGAAGGAGAAGGAGAAGGAGAAGGAGAAGGAGAAGGAGAAGGAGAAGGAGAAGGAGAAGGAGAAGGAGAAGGAGAAGGAGAAGGAAGGGAAGGATTAGGGTTGATATATTAGCAATCTTCCAGTATTTGAGGGGCTGTCACAAGTAGGGATCAACCTATTCTCCAAAGCACATGATGGCAAGACAAGAAGTAACAGATGGAAGATCATTAAAGAGAAATCCAACCTAGAACTAAGGAGAAATGTCCTGACTATGAGAATAATTAATAAACAGAATGACTTGCTTCATCACTGGAGGTTCTCTGGAAGAGACTAGATAGCCATTTGCCTGGGATGGGTCTCCTATTTGAGCAGGGGGGTGGACTAGAGTTAGTCCTTCAAGTTATAAAAGGAAATTCTAATTTATCGAACTTAATTTTCTAATCTACATAGATTCACTTGATTAATGGGATAGAGCTGCAGCCTTGTTCTCATACTTTAACTAATACTTTTAAACATTAGGTAAAACAATAGAACCATGAAATAAGTTAAGAGCCTTGGTGGCGCAGCAGACTAAAGCGCTGTTAAGTAGCACCAGCTGCCTGCAATTACTGCAAGTTCGAATCTCACCAGGCTCAAGGTTGACTCAGCCTTCCATCCTTCCGAGGTAGGTAAAATGAGGACCCGGATTGTGGGGGTAATAAGCTGACTTTGTATAAAAAAGAACACCGCTGGGGGGGGGGGGGGCGAAAGCCCTACTAAGAAGGTATATACAAAAGTATGAAGGCTATTACTTAAAAGCATTGTAAGCCACCCTGAGTCTCCAGAGAAGGGCGGCATATAAATCGAACCAATAAATAAATAAATAAACAATGATGAAGAACATTATGAGAATACATCAATACGATAACCTCAAAATGATAATTAAAATTTGCTCCTCTGGGTGTTGTTTGCTGGTGAGGTGGTGTTTACATCTTTTTTCTACTTTTGTTTGGCATTGGCTTCTAACCAGTTTGAAAAGTTTGTGCCTGGAGTGTTGGGTTTAGAATATAGAACATAGAATACCTGAGTCAGAAGGGACCTCGGAGATCTTCTAGTCCAACCCCCTGCTCAAACAGGAGACCCTATACCATTTTTGATGTACATCTTCTCTGGACCATCTCACTAGTCTGATAGCCATTTTCATGACAAGCACATAAGTTAAACAAAGAGGCACAAATAAATAAATTTCCCGGGCCTGCAGAAAACTAACCCAACCCAACAGAATTACCTCCACTGTACAGAATCACCTGACCAGGGAGTTGGGGCGGCATATACATTTAGTAAATGAATAAAAATAAAAGCATTTGATAAATAAAAGCATTAGGCCCCCCCACCAAAAACAATTGTGATGTAGTATCATTTCTAAGGATGGTTCTTAAATAGGATCACCGGTTGGATATGATTTGATCAGTCTGGACAATTTATTCAGTTTGCGGCTAAATTATTGATAATGTACAACAGACTTTTTCTATTACTGTACAAAATGTGAAGATTCCAAATGCAATTTGCAAAGGCAGAAGGAGAAGAAAAAAGAATGTACGGATAACAGCCGAACTGGACATGGCTAGTTTAGTGAAGAGAAGGACCAGGGGAGACATGAAAGCAGTCTTCCAATATTTTGAGGGGCTACCACAGAGAGGAGGGGGTCAAGCTATTTTCCAAAGCCCCCGAAGGCCAGACAAGGAATAATGGATGAAAACTGATCAAGGAGAGATTCAACCAGTGGTGAAATCCAATTTTTTTTTACTACCGGTTCTGTGGGCATGGCTTGATGGGCGTGGTGTTGCTTGGTGGGTGTGGCTTGGTGGGCGTGGCAGGGGAAGGACACTGCAAAATCTCCATTCCCTCCCCACTCCAGGGGAAGGATACTGCAAAATCTCCATTCCCTCTCCACTCCTGGGGGGAAGAATATTGCAAAATCTCCATTCCAACTTCACTCCAGGGGAAGGATACTGCAAAATCTCCATTCCCACCCCACTCCAGGGGAAGGATACTGCAAAAATCTCCATTCCCACCCCACTCCAGGGGAAAGAGACTGCAAAATCTCTATTCCCTCCCCACTCCAGGGGAAGGATACTGCAAAAATCTCCATTCCCACTGCACTCTGGGGCCAGACAGAGGTGGTATTTGCCAGTTCTCCGACCTGCTCAAAATTTCCGCTACCGGTTCTCCAGAACCTGTCAGAACCTGCTGGATTTCACCCCTGGATTCAACCTAGAAGAAATTTTCTGACAGTGAGAACGATCAACCAATGGAGCAGAAGTTGCCTTCAGAAGTTGCGGGAGCTTCATCACTAGAAGCTTTCAAGAAGAGACTGGACTGCCATCTGTCAGAAATAGCATAGGATCTCCTTCTTGGGTGGGGTGGGGGTTGGACTAGATGACCTACAAGGTCCCTTCCAGCTCTGTTATTCTCTGTTATCTTTAATACACTTCAGGTATAACAATTCCAATTGGATGTCCTGTTATATGATCTTTCATATTCACTCTGTGCTTTAAAGACACATTCACCCTTTGCTGCCCAGTATAGTATATTTTTGCAAGGATATTAGTAGATTTCTCTGAAATGGTGGACGCAGATGATACCTGAAGATTTATTCTGTAGCAAAAGGGGAAAATGTTTTTGAGGGCTGATCCAGGAAACATGAGAAGAATCAATGGGTTTAGGTCCGTGGTGAAATCCAATTTTTTTTTTTTACTACCGGTTCTGTGGGCGTGGCTTGGTGGGCGTGGTGTGGTTTGGTTTGGTGGGCATGGCTTGGTGGGCATGGCAGGGGAAGAATACTGCAAAATCCCCTTTCCCTCCCCACTCCTGGGGGAAGGATATTTCAAAATCCCCATTCCCTCCCCACTCCTGGGGGAAGGATATTGCAAAATCTCCATTCCCACCCCACTCTGGGGCCAGCCAGAGGTGGTATTTGCCGGTTCTCCGAACTGCTCAAAATTTCTGCTACCGGTTCTCCAGAACCTGTCAGAACCTGCTGGATTTCACCCCTGGTTTAGGTTAAATACAAACATTTAAATATTGATCCAGTGAGGAAAGCTCCTGGTAGATGCCAGGAGACTGTGAGTTCTAGCCCTGCCTTAGGAATCAAAGTCAGCTGGGTGACTTTGGAACAATCACTGGGAGATGGTGAATTCTAGTTTTGCCTTAGATAGGAAGGCCAGATAGCTGACTTTCACCCAATTGTTAGGAAACGGTGAGTTCTAGTCCTCCCTTAGACAGGAAAGGCAGCTGGGTGATTTTGGGCCAAAATCAGAGACAGAGAGTTCTAGTCCTGCCTTAGGCGTGAAAACTGGCTGGGTGACTTTGAGCCAGTCTCTCTCTCTCTCTCAGCCCAACCCACCTAGAGGATTGTTGTGGGGAAAATAGGAGGAGAAAGGAGAGTTAGGTATGGTTTCCACCTTGAGTTGTATATAAAAATAACAACGACAGGATAAAACTAAAAATAAAGAAACAAATAAAAGGAAGTAGAATTTGTTTAGACACCAGGAAAATTATCCTAACAGAAAGACCTGTTCAATAATGTCTCTCCTTCACCTGGAAATAAGGTTGGAGGGGTGCCATAATAATCATTCCTTCAACAGAGGAACATCTGGATGAGATAATTTCCAAGGTACCTTCCCATTCTGTGACCGTAATTCTCCCAGGTGTTCCAAATCATGAACAGGAATGACAGAATTTGGGATCAGGTTGGGAACCCTGGAATACGATTATGTTTATTTCCCATCTAACTAAATTCTAATCTGAATCCAAATAGAGTTGGAAGGGACCTTGGAGGTCTTCTAGTCCAGCCCCCTGCTCAAGCAGGAGATCCTATACCCTATACCATGCCCTCTCTGCAGGCACGCAAGCCATCACCCAGCTCAGCTCCACCGTGCATGCATGTACATGCCATCGGATTTTCGGGATGCACAGAGGGCGGGACGCATGCAGGAGACGTGCGCGCATGGGTGGGGGATTGTGTACAGTGTGTGGGGGGGGGTCACACGGGCATGCACAGGGGGCTCAGGGGTCATGTGCAAGGGTATGGAGGCATGGGGGGGGCATATGTACATGTGTGGGGGGAAGGGGAGCATGAGGGGGTGTGGCGCATCTCCCCACAGCCCATTTTTGGGCCAGGAGGCTGCAGGGAGGCCTACTATGCCCAAAACAGGGCATGAGGGGGTGAGGTGCACACGTGGGGGGGGGGGTCGTGTGTGCATATGTGGGGGGCGTGGTGGCATGTGGGATTGTGTGGGCATGCATGGGGTACACACATTGCCTTAAAGGTGCCGGCATTCACGACCATGCACTTGCTTTTTTTTTTCTTTTTTTAAAAAAAATTTGTAAACTTTTATTAATTTAATTAACCATAAAATACATTTATAAATACAAGTAAAACAATATACAACAAGCATCATCTTAATGACATCTAAATGTAATGTCTGAATTATTACAATATCAATAACCTATATTCTTCAGTATATATTCTTTCTCTCACCTTATATAATGATTTTATTTTATTGATAACTGGTATTTCTTTATTAAATTTCATTTGATATAGAAATTTATTTTACTCTTTGAGATCTTACTTTTATTTGATTTTTCTTTCTTTCTTTTTTCCCTCTAACCATTGATACCACCTTTGCCAGACCAAATAATATTCAGACTTCTTCTTGTTTCCAATTTTGTGCATATGTGATTCTTGATGCAGTCAAGATATGTGTTATTAAATATATTATTTCTTTTTCATATTTACATGTAGGTATTCCTAATAAGTATGTTTCCAGTTTTAATGGTACTTTTTGAGTTGTTATTTGTTCCAATTGCATTTTAATATTGATCCAGAATTGTTTAGCTTTCAGCACACAAAGAGAAAAAGGTTAGCCCTCACTGTCCTATGCCATTCAATTCAATTACAATATTCAATTCAGCATTTCTGGGAAGTGAATGGATTCCCGGGTTCAGTAGTTAAACAAGTCCCAATGCTTGCTTGGTGTTGTGGCCAGTCAGCCACTGGCCCCTCCAGCAGCCGAATCAGAGGAGGAAGAGGAGGAGGCGTGGGAGTCAGGGTCAGCATCAAGGCAACCTGAGAGCTCCAAGGGGGAAGAGGGAATGGAGCTGGCAGAGAGAGAGACAGAGACAGAGGCGGAGCCTGGGCCATCCGTCAGCCCTCAGATGGAGAGTCAACATTCCCAGGTCTGGAGGTGGCTGATGAGGAGGAGGAGGAACAGCTGGGTCCAGAGCCTGACACGTGGATGCGCAGAAGGCAGAGGAGAGGAGAGCAGTGGAAATCTTTGGGCCGGTCCTTGGGACAGAAGAGCCACCGCTGCTAGAGAAGCCCCACCGTAGCTCTGGGGATAAAAGGCAGGGGGCGGAGATGAATAGATGTGGCAGACAACTATTTATCTTCCGGACGGACGGACTTTTGAGAGAGAAACTTTTTGCCGGGGCTCCTAATAAAGGAATCATTGATTTAACTTCAGAGGGTTGACATGTTTGGGGAGCTCGGTGAGATTTTTATTTCTATATATCACCGTAGCAATTTAAGCCCCAGCCAGAGATTTACTCTTCTTAAATTAGGGAGAAGGGAAAACACAGGCAGAAACACACCCAACTGTTCGTGGAAGGAACGTAGCATCGGGCGGAAACGGGAGCCAACCGGTTTTCACGGGTGAATTGTTGCAATCCTCTTGGCAAAGAGGTCCTCCCCAAAGCAGGAAGGTTTTGCAGCCTCACGCACAGAAACATTTCCTTGATGCTCTGTCTCTTCGCCAATTAATGCCACACTAAATTATGTACCTGCCAGCTTTCTAATTGCACACCCCGGCAAAACAACTTTCGAGACATTGTTGCACCGATATTAACCTCTGGGAGAAGGACCGTAAAATTCAAGAGCGTTAAAATTCAGATTCTGCAGGGTTGTATCCCTAGGATGTGATTCTTCAGAAGGAAGAATATATGATATAGAATAGAATAACAGAGTTGGAAGGGACCTTGGAGGTCTTCCTGCTTAGGCAGGAAACGCTACATCACTTCAGACAAATGGCTATCCAATCTAAAATTACACTTTGGGGCTTTTTTTTTTTTTTTAATTTTTATTTTGATTTATATGCCGCCCTTCTCCGGAGACTCAGGGCGGCTTACAATGCGCTAAGCAATAGCCTTCATACTTTTGTATATTTATACAAAGTCAGCTTATTGCCCCCACAAACTGGGTCCTCAATTTACCTACCTTAGAAAGGATGGAAGGCTGAGTCAACCTTGAGTCTGGGGAGATTTGAACTTGCAGTAATTGCAGGCAGCTGAATGTTAATAACAGGCTATTCGTCTGCTGCGTCACCAAGCTCCTCTTTTGATTTTGGGATGCATTTTAAGGATCTTTCAAGTAAAATTTAAAGGCAGAGTCGAGATATGATCCTGGGCACTCAATTTTTTTAAAAAGGCAATTATGCTCGAATGGAAGGGAAGGGAAGGGAAGGGAATGAAACGGAACGGAACGGAACGGAACGGAACAGAACGGAACAGAACAGAACAGAACAGAACAGAACAGAACAGAACAGAACAGAATAGAATAACAGAGTTGGAAGGGACCTTGGAGGTCTTCTAGTCCAACCCCCTCCTTAGGCAGGATACCCTATACCATTTCAGACAAATGGTTGTCCAATCTCTTCTTTAAAAACTTCCAGTGTTGGAGCATTCACAACTTCTGCAGGCAAGTTGTTCCACTGATTAATTGTTCTCACTGCCAGGAAATTTCTCCTTAGTTCCAAGTTGCTTCTCTCCTTGATTAGTTTCCACCCATTGCTTCTTGTCCTGCCTTTAGGTGCTTTGGAGAAGAGGTTGACTCCCTCTTCTTTATGGCAGTTCCCTATATGGTGGAGTGGAATTAAAAAGGGTAAAGGTCCCACACTGGAAGAAGATTTCTGATCACCTGGGTTCCTGAGGATCTTAAAGCCCCATTGACAGTGGGTCAGTAGAAAGAGTCCTGAAAAGAACAAGGAAGAGGATAAGGGGACTGGGGGCTAAAACATATAAAGAACAGTTGCTGGAACTGGGTATGTCTAGTTTTGTGAAAAGAAGGACAAGGGGTGACATGATAGCAGTGTTCCAATATCTCAGGGACTTCCACAAAGAAGAGGGGTTCAACATATTCTCCAAAGCACCTGAAGGCAAGACAAGAAGCAATGGATGGAAGCCAATCAAGGAGATAAGCAACTTGGAATTAAGGAGAAACTTCCTAACAGTGAGGACAATTAACCAGTGGAATGGCTTGTCTTCAGAAGTTGTGGCTGCTCCATCACTGGAAGCATTCAAGAAGAGACTGGACAGCCACTTGTCTCAAAATATAGGATCTCCTGGTTGAGCAGGGGGTTGGATTAGAAGACCTCCTCTGCTATTCTTTATGTTTCAGTTCAATACTCTTACTCTGATGAACAGTTAAGGGGTGTTTAGGTTGTTTAGTCTAATGAAAAGAAGGACTAGGGGTGATAAGATAGCAGTGTTTCAACATTTGAGGGGCTACCACAAAGAAAAGAAGGTCAACCTGTTCTTCAAAGCACCTGAAGGCAAGACAAGGAACAATGGATGGAAACTAATCAAGGAGAGAAGCAACCTGGAACTAAGAAGAAAATTCTTGAGAGTTAGAAGAATTAACCAGTGGAACAACTTGCCTCCATAGGTTTTTTTTTAGAAGAGATTGAACTGAAATGGTATAGGGCCGTGATGGCGAACCTATGGCACGCATGACACCTGTGGCATGCGGAGCCATATCAGTGGGCACGCGTGCGTTGCCCTAGCTCAGTTCCGGCACACACAGCTGATTTTCGGGCCTTCTGGTACTACCAGAAGTCGGCAAACGGGCCATTTCCCGCCTCTGGAGGGCCTCTGGGGTATGGGGAAGGCTGTTTTCACCCTCCCCAGGCTTCAAGAAAGCTTCTGGAGTCTGGGGAGGGCAAAATACAGGCCTACTGGGTCCACCCTGCCATCGCGTGCCAAAAGTGGGGGAGTGTGTGTGGGGGGGCGTTGCACATGCATGCATGGGGGGGTGGATGCATTGGATTATGGGTGTGGGCACGCATGCATGCGACCCCATGTGCTCCTCCCCACTTTTGGCAGGTGACAACAAAAAGGTTAGCCATCACTGGTATAGGGACTCCTGCTCTGTTTACAGTACATTCAAGAAGCTTGCCCTGGCAATGTTGGTGGGGATATCCTTGATTAGGCTGTTGTTCACTGAGTTGCTAGTTTCTTGATTGAGGTATTGTTTGCTGCTACTGGAGACAATCAAAATGCTAAAAGACACAACACCTCCTGACTCGCAATCATCACCCAGAGAAGCAGAAATTAACACCAAGCATAAACAATACACAAACTGTCAGCACTTCAACCTGCATTTACTCTAGTGCTGACGTAAGAAGGAGAAGCGAAGGCGTCTGGAAAGGGACGTTTGACTTTTCACCTACTTATTTTCCCTGGAGATAATATCCCCTAGGAGATGGGAGGGGAGGGGGGAAAATTCCTTTGAGTTGGAGTAGATTAGGGGTAGAATGACTTGGAAGATGGCCAATGAGTGCAAGGGAGTGGGGAACGGAAAGGGAGAGTTTTGGGGCTGGACGTCAGTGTTGGCTTCGTTTGGAGTCGGGTTAGAATGTCCTGCTTAATAAATAGGAGTTTTTCTTCAAAGACTTTGTTTGACATGCAATTTATTTGAGACGACCTCGAAACTTGACACAAACAGTATATAAAAAGACAGCAAACCAAGGACCCCCACATAACTCAAAGAGCACCAAGGACACCGCATAAGACCCTCCAATTCTGAGACATCAACCTCACATACAACCTGGACTTTTTTTTGGTGCAAGGCCCTTGATGGTCTTGACCTTCTAGGAACTCACTCATCAAGCAGAATAGCCCAAAAGTTACCATTCAGCCATCTTGGGCATCAGGCAGATATGGACAAAACATTGTGTGTTCCCAGATTGGTTAGAATTAGAATTCCTTATTGGCCAAGTGTGATTGGACACACAAGGAATTTGTCTTGGTGCATATGCTCTCGGTGTACATAAAAGAAAAGATACATTCATCAAGAATCATAAGGTACAACACTTAATGATAGTCATAGGGAAACAGTCAATATAGGATACCAGCAACAAGGTTACAGTCATACAGTCATAAGTGGGAGGAGATGGATGATGGGAATGATGAGAAGATGAGAAGATTAATAGTAGTGCAGGTTTAGTAAATAGTTTGACAGTGTTGAGGGAATTATTTGTTTAGCAGAGTGATGGCGTTCAGGGAGAAACTGTTCTTGTGTCTAGTTGTTCTGGTGTGCAGTGCTCTATAGCGTCGTTTTGAGGGAAGGAGTTGAAACATAAGATGGAGCACAATATACATTAAGGGGCTTATTTATGTGCAAGAATGAAATGCAATCCTGGCAACCACAATCGCCAATATGGGGGAAAATAACATATCATCCCATCTTGCTTTTCTGAATAAGATCCAATCCATATCCAACAAATTGCAAACAGCTTGTTTATGAGCAGTAGCCTATTTCTCCACTTTTGCTTTGCAAGGTGGTAGAGAATGTATGCTGTTCCTTTCCCCCACTCCTGATGGGGTTTCCAAACCGCGTTTAAAATGATAGAGGGAAAGAAATATTAAGTCCACTCTTTATAGACCAAATGTAAACATTTCTTGAATGCAAAGGAACTAATGTCCAACCCTTTAAGAAAATAGATGAAGATCAACATTTGATAGCACAGTGTGGACTTTGCTGATTTCTCTGAAGTGATTTGCATGAATCCTGGTCAATGTATTGTAGGAAGTTCGCACCCACCCCTCTCCTAGAAAATGAAACATTTTAGGAAATATTAAAAGGGTAGAATATTTCCCCTAAAAGGGAGGCAGAAACTCAGCCCCCCCCCACCTTTGTAAACGGGCCATTAAGGCCTGAGCCAGTCCATGCTACATAACTAAGATCTACCTCCTTCAGGCAGAGGCATTTAATTGCCCTTCATTGCATCACCCAACAAGATTCAACCAAACTTAACACAAAGACAACCTAAAAAGCTAGCCATGACCTCTGACAGCAACCAATCAGGATACTCTTCCTGTGCCCCAGGAAGCTCAAAGCCAGAGAGAGTATAAAACCCAGAGACTCTCAGCATCTCTTCCCTTTTTTCGCCCAAGATCTTCAAGGCATGTGATCCTATTCATCAATAAACCTTCTTTCCAAGCAACTTCCATGAATCCAGTGTTTTTTTCCCCACTTGGAACTGAACCCAGAAGGAGATTTCTTCCAGTAGTATGAAGCATAGGCGTTGGGAAAGCTCTCTTGATCCAAATCTCTTCCTTCCAAAGAGATCTGGGTAAGAGACCTTCTTGGCGGCAATGGCTTCCACCCTAGAGAACCAACAGATGTTGAGATGTCTTTACAGGATGGAGACGGCATTGTCATCTGACAGATGTTGCTTGCTGCTACAGATGGAAACTAATCAAGGAGAGGACTGTTTGGTCATGTGTGTGGCTTGCGTGCATGCACACAGCTTAGAAAATGTGGATAAATAGGATGGCATAGCACCGGGGCAGGTGAGTGGGTCTAACCACAGGTTGCCACTACCGATTCACCCGAACCAATCGGAACTGGCTAAATACCACCGATGGTCTTGATTCTTCACATTTGACACACACAGAGACACACACAGAGAGAGACACACACAGAGTGCAGGGGTGGGTTCTAAATTTTTTTACTACTGGTTCTGTGGGCGTGGCTTATTTTGTGGGCGTGGCTTGATGGTCATGTGACAATTCTTTAGGATTTAGCAGAGGTACTGGTCTACCAGGCTTTTAACTGCTTGCAGAGCTGTACCGGTCTACCCATTTATTTTTTGCAGGTACTGGTCTACTCATTTATTTTTGCAGGCACTGGTTCACTCATGTATTTTTGCAGGCACTGGTCTATCCATTTATTTTTGCAGGCACTGGTCTACTCATGTATTTTTGCAGGCACTGGTCTACCCATTTATTTTTGCAGGCACCAGTCTACTCATTTGTTTTTGCAGGCACCGGTCTATTCATTTGTTTTCTTTTAACACTGATCAGCTGTAGGGCGGCCCTTTGAAGCCCTGCGGCAAGAGTTTAAACAGTTTTTTTTCCTTCTAGCTGATCAGCTGGGACTCAGGAGGCAGCAATAGATTGGGGGTGGGGCCAAATAAAAGGTAAGAATAACGCGGGGGGCGGGGCAGAACCGGTTCGGTGATGTCATATCGTCACCGCTACCAGTTCGGCCAAACCGGACAGAACCGGGAGAAACCTACCACTGACAGAGACATACACACAAACAAAAGTTTGGAAAACTGTTGCAACTTTCTAAAATTGACTGATTCCAACCGGGCCTCTCCTGCTAATAAAATCGAGGCCTCTAAAATTAACAATTTTGCTTTAACATTGATTAAGCATTATATCAGTTACCCCCCCCCCCAAAAAAAAACCCTCTTAAACTCTGAAACAAGGGGACCTCCAATTACTCTTCTCTGAAGACAAAGTCAGCCTCCTGCGCAATTTCCAATCATCGGAAAGAAGAGAATGGGGGGTGGGGGGAGTATCTATGCATATTCTTTCCCCTCATTTGTCTGGGGTGTAATCACCACTTTTCAGAGATTCAGCTCCAGCAATGAATATAAACAATGAAGGTTGCTAAAAATAAAATAAAATAAAAAATTAAGCACCTTGACTTCACCGTTCCACAAAAGCGTTACTTTTTTAAAAAAAACAAAAAACCCAAAATTTAGCAGAAAAAGTACATTTCTTTGTTCGCTGGGAGAACGTGACAAAATCAGTGAGTGCATTAGGAACGTTCCAGATAGAGCTTCTCTTAAAAGCGGAAGTGAAAAAAAGGAGTTGCAGAGTTACTCCCATTTCTGGTTTCTCTTGTTCTCTGGAAATTACAAAATCTATAGAAGGGAATATCTGTCTCTTTCCCTCTCTTAAAATAAAAAAGCATGTTTAAGACAGATTTGAATACTGAATCCAGTTCTGGTCACCACAACGTAAAAAAGAAAAAGATATTGAGACTCTGGAAAGAGTGCAGAGAAGAGCAACAAAGAGGATTAAATGGCTGCAGGCTAAAACGTATTGTGGGAAGCCACCACCCCTCCTAGAAGTATGAAATATTTTGAGGAATATTTTTTTTTAAAAAAGGCAGATTATTATATTTCCCAAAGGGAGAAATGGAGAAACATGTTTTTTTAGAGGCAGAAAGCAATCCCCACTTTCCTTCCTAGACCACAGCAGATGTCAGCACTTAAGAGATAAAGAGCTTATTGAAAGAAGACAAGTTCTAGATAGCTCTGTTCATGAGCAAATACCCTCACCCAAGAGCCAAAACAGAACGAAACACATTAAGCTACAATAGGAATTACCCAACACTCTTTCAGAACACAAGCCCTTTCATTGCATCAGCCTCAGAGCAGTCCAAACTTCAACCAAACCTAGCTCAGACAAGCACCTAGGATTTGTACTTTACTTTACTTTTTTACTTTACTTTATTTTGGATTTATATACCGCCCTACTCCCGAAGGACTCAGGGCGGTGAACGGCCAAAAGATAAAACACACATAATACAAAATTTTAAAAAACATGTAAAAGCATATTAAATAATTTGGCCCATACAGATTAAAACACCCCTATTGTTTTAAAACAAATTTCAAATTAACAATTAAGAGGAAGTTAGGCCAGGCCAGCCTGTTGAAATAAAAAGGTCTTGAGGGCACGGTGGAAAGCGCGTAAATCCGGGATCCTCCGTATCTCTGGGGGGAGCTCGTTCCAAATGGCAGGTGCCCTCACAGAGAAGGCTCTCCCCCTGGGTCCGCCAGTCGACACTGTTTGACCGACGGCACCCTGAGGAATCCTCTTTAGCCTATAGAGCCAGCTATGACCCCTACATAACCCCTACATCTTCTCCCCTTTTTAAATGTAAATTTTAATTTGTTTTAAATTATGGGGTATTTTAAATTTGTTCAGCCAAATTATTTAATTTGTTTTTATTCTATTTTAAATTTTTGTATTTATGTGTTTTATCTTCTGGCTGTTCACCGCCCTGAGTCCTTCGGGAGTAGGGCGGTATAGAAATTTAATTAATTAAATAAATAATTTAACATTTATTGGCTGACAACAGCCAACTCTCATCTCCATTTTGTCAGCTGCACAAGAACCACAAACCACCATGTGATTCTGCTTCATCAATAAACCATCTTTCCAATCAGCCTCCATGTTTCCAGTGTCTTTCTCCCAGCTTGGAACTGAACCAAATGGATATTTCTTCCCACAGTTTTGAAGAACAGTTGGGACAGTTCTGGAGTTTTGGGGAAGGGAATTGCTGAGGAATGTTAATAAAGTCACTAAACCAGTTTGTGGGGAGGGGGGGAGGCGGGGGGAAGCACAGCATGCTTGAGATGCTCACCCATGATGAACTTAACTAAGTTTCCCTCAATTAACCTTCTTTTCCCCCAAGGAATTGCTTGCCACAACTCAACCCCTCTAAAATGTGGTTGGCTAGTTCTTGGTTCAGCGCAGCCGCAGAATGACATCTCCAGCAATTATTTTGAGGAGAATGTGGAAGGGTCTTCCTTGGGCCATAATTCATCTGAAAGAATTTAGCTGCAGGAAAACTGTAGAATTTGATCAATTCTACGGAAGCAAGCCGTATTTATAAGGAACATTGCAGTAGCTCTGATTTGGATCATGTTTAGGAATCCCCACCATGTCATGTGAAGCTGCAGCTCTGGGTGATGACTTAAAACTCATAATAATAATAATATTTATGCTTTTCATACCCTATGAGGTTGAGGAGGAGGAGGAGGAGGAAGCAAAACTCACTTAACAAATGTTTCACTTAGCAACGTAAACTTTGGGATGATTTTTTTTTTTTAAATTTGATTTATATGGCGCTCTTCTCCAGAGACACAGGGCATCTTACAATGCGTTAAGCAATAACCTTCATACTTTTGTATATTTATACAAAGTCAGCTTATTGCCCCCACAAACTGGGTCCTCAATTTACCTACCTTAGAAAGGATGGAAGGCTGAGTCAACCTTGAGCCTGGCAAGATTCGAACTTACTTTAATTGCAGACAGTTGGTGTTAAATTGCAGTGCCTTGTCTGCAGAGCTATCCAGGCTCTATGTGGTCATAACCCAAGGACTATCTGTATTTGAGGGGCTCCTACAAAATAGTTTGAGGGGGTTCAAACTATTTCCCAAACACCATGGATAGAAACTAACCAAGAAGAGCAGCAAGCAAAAATAAGGGGAAATTTCCTATTGGTTAGAACAATCAACCAATGGAACAACTTGTGGGTTGTGGGTGCTGAAATGGTATAGGGTCCCACCAGAAGTTGTCAAACGGCCCATTTTCGGCCTCCAGAAGACCTCCGGGGGGTGGGGTGGGGAAGGCTATTTTCACCCTCCCCAGATTCCTAGAGAGACCCTGGAGGCTGGGGACAGCAAAAAATGGGCCTTCCGGTCCCACCGGAAGTTGTCAAATGGCCTGTTTTCGGGCTCCGGAGGACCTACGGGGGGGTTAGGGAAGGCCATTTTTGCCCTCCCCAGACTTCTAGAGAGGCCCTGGAGCCAGGTGAGAAAGAAAAATGGGCCTACCGGGCCATTGTGTGCCAGGACGGGAGGGAGTGGGGGGACACGCATGCATGCACGGGGCAGGGCACATAGAATTATGCGTGTGGGCACACACATGCGTGACCCCCATGCCCACCCCATCCCCCACTCCTGGCATGAGATGGCAAAAAGGTTAGCCATCACCGGTATTTTTATTTATTTATTTATTTATTTATTTATTTATTTATTTATTTATTTATTTATTTATTTATTTATTTATTTATTTATTTAATTTGTATACCACCCTTCTCCCAAGGGACTCAGGATGGTGAACAGCCAAAATTAAAATACATACAATACAAAAGTTAAGATTAAATCAATCAGCCACCCAATTTAAAACCCCAAGTCTATAAAATTTAAAAAATCCCATTAAAAACCATTTAGGTCTGGCCGGCTTGGTGGAATAAATAAGTCTTCAGGGCCTTACGGAAGGTACGGAGGTCCAGGATCAGCCGTATTCCGGGAGGTAGCTCATTCCATAGGGCGGGTGCCCCCACAGAGAAGGCTCTCCCCCTGGGGGCCGCCAGCTGACATTGCTTGGCCGACGGCACCCTGAGGAGACCCTCTCTGTGAGAGCGTATTGGCCGGTGGGAGGTTATCAGTAGCAGCAGGCGGTCTCGTAGGTACCCTGGCCCTAAGCCCTGGAGCGCTTTAAAGATGAGAACCAACACCTTAAAGCGCACCCGGAAGACCACCGGGAGCCAGTGCAGCTCGCGCGGGAGAGGTGTTACATGGGAGTGCCACATTGCTCCCATAATCACCTGCGTGGCAGCATTCTGGACCAGCTGGAGCCTCCGGGTGCTCCTCAAGGGAAGCCCCATGTAGAGAGCATTGCAGTAGTCCAAGCGAGACGTGACGAGGGCATGGGTGACTGTGCATAAGGAGTCCCTGTGGTATAGTCTCCTGCTCAAGCAGGGGGTTAGACTAGAAGACCTCCAAGGTCCCTTCCCACTCTTATTATTCTATGTTCTATATTCTATTCTATGGATGAGGGATATATAGGAAATCCAACGCCTGTGGGAAAGACTGGGACATTATGGGATGGAAGAACATTCTTGGAAGAAACGAATGCAAAACATTTTTTAAAAAATATATTTTTACCTGTGGTCCCCAAGGATCAAACAGACTTTTTTTTATTCCATTCCATCAATTTATTTGTGTGTCTGTATGAGTTTAAACTGGAAAAAAAATGCTTTATTTGTTTGCTTAGCATCACCAGCTTTAGATGCAAGTTGTTGTCGTTTTGTACCTATTTGTCCATTTTTAAAAAGGTGTTTTGCATACGATTTTCCTTCCAAAATCTTTTTAAGTCTGTCTAAAGATATGGGTTTTTATAAGCAGCTTTGATAAATTAGGGTTACTTTAGGCTTGGTGCTCCTTGAATATATCATGTTTCCAATGCAAACTCCTCTAAATAATCTTCTGAAGAGCTCAGCTACACCTGAAATATATCCTTTAAAAAAAATCCTTGAAGATAGCTGGACATTTGCATCCTTTTAGAGGGTCATTGAGGCCACTTGGAGGTTTGTCCATGTCCTCAGGGTCACCTGAGCGGTGCAAATGGGTGTGGAACCTTCTTGGTTGCAGGATGTTTTCTATCCTATGTCCCTTCACTGTTGAAGACAGGAGCAGGCTGTTATGGATGCTATTGTTGAACCATCTATGTCCAAACTGAACAGCTCTCTCTCAACAGAGAATAGAATAGAATAGAATAGAATAGAATAGAATAGAATAGAATAGAATAGAATAGAATAGAATAGAATTTTTTTATTGGCCAAGTGTGATTGGACACACAAGGAATTTGTCTTGTTGCATACGCTCTCGGTGTACATAAAAGAAAAGATACATTCTTCAAGAATTATAAGGTACAACACTTAATGATAGTCATAGGGTACAAATACGCAATCAATATAAACCGTAAGGATACAAGCAACAAAGTTACAGTCATACAGTCATAAGTGGAAGGAGATGAGTGATGGGAACGATGAGAAGATTAATAGTAGTGCAGACTTAGTCAATAGTTTGACAGTGTTGAGGGAATTATTTGTTTAGCAGAGTGATGGCGTTGGGGAAAAAACTGTCCTTGTGTCTAGTTGTTCTGGTGTGCAGTGCTCTATAGCGTCATTTTGAGGGTAGGAGTTGAAACAGTTGATGTCCAGGATGCGAGGGGTCTGTAAATATTTTCCCAGCCCTCTTTTTGACTCCTGCAGTAGACAGGTCCTCCATGGAAGGCAGGTTGGTAGCCATTGTTTTTTCTGCAGTTCTAATTATCCTCTGAAGTCCGTGTCCGTCTTGTTGGGTTGCAGAGCCAAACCAGACAGTTATAGAGGTGCAGATGACAGACTCAATAATTCCTCTGTAGAACTGGATCAGCAGCTCCTTGGGCAATTTGAGCTTTCTGAGTTGGCACAGAAAGAACATTCTTTGTTGTGCTTTTTTGATGACGTTTTTGATGTTAGCTGTCCATTTTACATCTTGCGATATGGTAGAACCTAGAAATGTGAAGGTCTCTACTGTTGATACTGTGTTGTCTAGTATTGTGAGAGGTGGAAGTATGGAAGGGTTTCTCCTAAAGTCCACCACCATTTCTATGGTTTTGAGTGTGTTCAGTACCAGATTGTTCCGGTCGCACCATGAGGCTAGTTGTTCAACCTCCCATCTGTATTCTGTCAGAGGGGGAGGGATATGACATCATCTATCTCTACTCGACAACACGGTCCTTTCAACAATTCCAAGAAGGCTCCACACCCATTTGCACCACTCAGGTGAGCCTGAGGATATAGATACACCTCCAAGTGGCCTCAACGACCCTCTAAAACAGTGCTGGCAAACCTTTTCGGCACCAAGTGCCAAAATAGGAGTATGCATGCACGTTCATGCTGGAAACCAGAAGAGCAGCCGCCCGGTGCATACACGCGCACTGGGAAGATGAACTTCTGATATCTGGTGTGTGCATGCGTAATGGACAGCTGGTCTTCGTGGGCGCATGCACACCAGAAACCAGAAGTTCACCTTACCGGCGGCTGCTCTTCCAGTTTTCGGTGCTTCCATGCCAATGGTGGGATTCTACCAGTTTGGACATGTTCGGCCGAACCGGTAGTTCCCAGATCCTGCCGAGAGTGAACCGGTTCTCTGTTGCTGTGAAAATGGACCTGCCAGCCCGCCTGCCCCGGGTTATATTGACCTTTATTTCTGCTTCTGAAGCCCAGCTGATCAGGGGTGGCAGATTGAATTGGCCCTCCTCAGCTGTTTTCCTTGCTCCTTTCCTTGTTTGCAAAGTTTAATTTTATGGAAACTGTGCATGCGTGTGCAGCGAACCGGTTATTCAACCAGTAGGTTCCCACCCCTGTCCCACGCGCATGAAGAGCAGCTGGCTGGCACGTCGGAACCTGGAAGAGACACCGGATGACGGCTCACATGCCCGGAGAGATGGCTCTGTGTGCCACTTCCAGCATGCGTGCCATACATTCACCATCACGGCTCTAAAAGGATGCAAATGACCAGCTACCTGTAAGGAATAATCTTTCCATTCCCCACCATCCAGTCAGAGCTGAAGAAGCTTCTTGGATGAGAAGCGAAACCTCTTCAGAGAAAAACCAGAAAGTCCAGTTGCCTGTTGAAAAGAAAGCACCTTTGGTTATTAATCACTGTCTTCAGGGCCATTGCAACTTTGGTCACTAAACAAATGGTTGTAATTCGAGAACTACCTGTGCTATTTTGCTCTCAAATTCTTGGCAGGACAAGACTGAATGGACAAAAAATATCTTTCTGTTGTGCCTTTTCAAGGCCCTCGCGATGGAGAGCGGGAGAATTTCTGCTCTTCCCCCACTCTCTTTCATCTCTTAAGATAATGCGAAAACATTTTCCCTCTGAAAAAAAAAGATGTTTATGCAACATCAGCATCAAAAAGACATTTTCTTGTTTTCCCTAATGACTTTATCAGACGTACAGCAACACAATGAAAGATGTTGTTATTCCCTTTGCTTTCCTTGATCTTTATGTTGTTTCGTAGAAACATCATTAGTGAGGATAATAGCAGTGCCAGAACAGATTCGATGCATTGGCCTGACGTTCCCGCCCATCCTAATGCAGGCGTAATCGCTTTGCCTCCAAGCTCCCACCGTGTATGTCAGCAGCCATTTCGAGAGAAGGAATCAGACAATCACAGAGCTGGAAGGGACCTTGGAGGTCTTCTAGACCACCCTCCTGCCCAAGGCAGAAGACCTTACATCAGGGGTCCCCAATCCCCCAGGCTTCGGCCCACTACCAGGCCGCAATCAATTTGACCCACTACCAAGCCGCAGCCTATTCGGCCCACTACTAGGCTGCAGCCTATTTGGCCCGCTACCAGGCCGCAGCCTATTCGCCCCACTACCAGGCCACAGCCTTTTCAGCCCACTACCAGGCCGCAGCCTATTCGACCCATTACCAGGCCACAGCCTATTCGACCTATTACCAGGCCGCAGCCTACCCGGCCGCAGCCTATTTGGCCCACTACCCAGCCACAGCCTATTTGGCCCACTACCAGGACACAGCCTATTTTATCCATTGCCAGGCTGCAGCCTATTTGGCGCATTACCCGGCCACAGCTTATTCAGCCCACTACCAGGCCACAGCTTATTCAGCCCACTACCAGGCCGCAGCCTATTCGACCCATTACCAGGCCACAGCCTATTCGACCTATTACCAGGCCGCAGCCTATTCGACCCACTACCAGGCCACAGCCTTTTCAGCCCACTACCCGGCCGCAGCCTATTCGGCCCACTACCAGGCTGCAGCCTTTTCAGCCCACTACCCGGCCGCAGCCTATTCGGCCCACTATCCAGCCACAGCCTATTTGGCCCACTACCAGGACACAGCCTATTTTATCCACTACCAGGCCGCAGCCTATTTGGCTCACCACCAGGCCGCAGCCTATTCGACCCACTACCAGGCCACAGCCTATTCGGCCCATTACCAGGCCGCAGCCTATTCGACCCGTTACCAGGCCACAGCCTATTCGGCCCACTACCAGGTCGCAGTCTGTTTGGCCCACTATCAGGCCACAGCCTATTTGAGTGTTGGGTAAGCATGAAGCCGCTCATGCAAATGGAGTTGTACATACTTATGCACATGCCACCACTCGCACAGAACCATCCTTTCCCCCCTCATCCAATAAGCTGGAAATATTGGGGACGACTGTCTTATATCAGTCCGGTCAAATAGTTGTCCAATCTTTTCTTGAAAACCTCTGGTGATGGATGTCAGGCACAAAGAACCAGGAACTCTCAGTGAGTTGAAAGAACCAAAGGGTTTGCCATTGTTACATATACACAAGAATCTGGCCAACTAACAGTCAAAGCTAAATTGGTGCTAGATAAGGGTCAAAATAATTCACAGGGGGCTGGTCTCTTGTAGGAGCATAAAGATTGCAAACTGATGACGCATTTAACTCCACTTAACTCCCGTTCAGCCTGTTCATCTCCTATAATGGAGCATCCACAACTCTGGGAGGAAAGCTGTTCCACTGATAGTTTTTAGTGTTTGGAAATTTTTCCTTAGTTCCAGGTTGCTTCTTGATTAGTTTCCATCCATTGCTTCTTGTCCTGCCTTCTGGTGCTTTGGAGAATAGGTTGACCCCCCTCTTCTTTGTGGCAGCCCCTTAGATATTGGAAGACTGCTATCATGTTACCCCAAATTCTTCTTTTCATTAAACTAGACGAATCCAATTCCTGCAACCATTCTTCATATGTTTTAGCCTCCAGCAATTTAATCCTAACTCTAACCCTAATCCTCACCATCATCATAGCTCTAACCCTCACTTTAAACTTAACCCTAACCCTAACTTTAACCCTAACCTTAACCCTACTCTACCCTACCTTAACTTGTCATCTTGCTTTGTCTTGTCATCTTGTCATCTTATCTCTTATCATATTTCATATTTTACATTATCATCTTATGTTATCTTCTTGTCCCATCCTGTCCCATCCTATCCTATAGTAGTGACCAAAATTGTGGAAACCTTTTGGGAAAAGTGCATTTTCTAAAACTAGCTAATAACAGCACTTTTTTTTTTGAAGTAAAAAAGTATATATCAATGGAAAGATAATTTAATCAAGAATGTAAAGCAATCACTTTTATGAAGGATTTGCTATTAGAATAGCAGTTACAGTATAAAGAAAAAAAGTGAAACGTAGAAAAAACGAGATATACAAAAATTATCATGTCAGTTAATACTTCATTGGGTAACCTTTAGCATGAATTATGGCCTTACAACGCCTTACCATGGAGTGAACTAAATCTTTGAGTTCTGCAGCTGTTATCCTGTGAAACCAAGATTGAATGATGGCTTCTATTAACTGGGTTTTATTGCTGGGTCGCTTCTGACTAACAAGTTTCTTTAGTCAGCTCCATAGATTTTCAATTGGGTGAAGGTCTGGGCTATTCCCAGGCCATTCCAGCAGTGGAATAGGATTATCTTGAAACTCAAAAAAAAAGTGGTGTTATTAGTACTCATCAAACGTCAAAAATGCACTTTTCCCAAAAGGTTTCCCCAATTTTGGCCACTATTGTATTGTCTCTTATCATCTCTTATCTCATCTCATCTTATTTTACAAGCAGCACTAACACTGCATGTGATCTTGATTCTATCCCTCTGTTAATGCAACCTACGGCTGCATTGGCTTTTTTTGGCTGGCTGCTACACATTGCTGGCTCATATTGAAGTGATTAACTACTAGGACTCCCAGATCTCTTATTAGTACTGACAGTGTGACAAATCACACTGGATTTGTCAACCAATCTCTGTTATCAGAGAGTCTTGAGGAACTCAAGAAGTGGTTGAGCTTGAGGTTTCAGTTGTCCTATGCCTCAGAGGTGCTTTCCCAAAAGTCAACTTGACTTTTTTGTTTTTTCCCTCCCTTGAAAACGTTCTGCTTCTCGTACAAGAAGCTTCTTGGAACGCCATTTCCCCAGCAGTCTGTATCGTTTCAAACCTTCCGTGTTTCTGTAAATCTTCAAAACTTGGCTCATCTGGCAAGTTTTGGAAGTCTGAGGATTAAAAACTACTTCTGATACAGATTTCATGTTTAATGACTATAGGTTGCTTTTGATTTAGCTCTGGGTTTTCCTTGCCACGTCATTGAATATCATCATTCATACTTTTATTTATTACTTCTGTTGCATTGTTGTGTTTAATCCTTCTTTTTATGTGACACTGTTTTCTTTAAACTATGGATCATGTGGATATTTGACAGCTGTGCACGACATATTGAAGAGTGCCATCTAACAGTCCTAGGATCAAACCAATTTTTTAACTTTACAATTCCTTTATAGGCCTTAAGCTTATTGCGATGTTAATGGGCTTTATTATAGGGTGTTTTTTTTAATTATATATATTTTTTAAAAAAATTGTAAGCCATTCAGAGTTACCTATGTGTGAGATGGGCGGCTATATGCATTTGTTAAATAAATAATAATATATATATTGCTTAGGAATATGATGCTGATTAAAAAGGTTGAGACCAGTGTTTTTTCAATCTAGACAATTTGAGGATATGGGAACTCCCCACAGCATTTCAAAATCAGTGAAACAGTTTATCAACTACAGAAGATGTGAAGCCTCATAAGCTATGAACCCAGGTTCATTTTCTATGCTCGGGTTATTTTTCTCAGGCTTTCACCCAGACAGATCTGAGAAAGATAGGATGCTCCTTTAAGAGTTGCCTTCACTTTACAGAGGAGATTCCTTAAAACAACCTCAGATTCATGTTAAAGCTAAAAAAATACTGGACCAATCGCTGAGAAGAATTGGATCACATGAGGTCCCACTCCTTTCTTGAAATTGTTTCAGCCTGGGTTCAATGGTGTGTGTGTGATTCCCTGCTTCTTTATCACTTGAATAGAATAGAATAGATTTCTTTATTGGCCAAGTGTGATTGGACACAAAAGGAATTTGTCTTGGTGCATATGCTCTCAATGTACATGAAAGAAAAGATACATTCGTCAAGAATCATAAGGTGCAACACTTAATGATAGTCATAGTCAATATAAAATGTAAGGATACAAGCAACAAAGTTACAGTCATACAGTCATAAGTGGGAGGAGATGAATGATGGGAACGATGAGAAGATTAATAGTAGTGCAGACTTAGTCAATAGTTTGACAGTGTTGAGGGAATTATTTGTTTAGCAGAGTGATGGCGTTGGGGAAAAAACTGTCCTTGTGTCCAGTTGTTCTGGTGTGCAGTGCTCTATAGCGTCGTTTAGAGGGTAGGAGTTGAAACAGTTTATGTCCAGGATGCGAGGGGTGGTAGTACAGGGGTTTAAGGCACCCTGTTATTAAGCTGGTTATTAAGACCAGCTGCCTGCAATTACTGCAGGGTTCGAATCTCGCCAAGGCTCAAGGTTGACTCAGCCTTCCATCCTTTCTAAGGTAGTTAAATTGAGGACCCAGTTGTGGGGGCAATAAGCTGACTTTGTATAAATATACAAAAGGATGAAGGCTATTGCTGAGCACATTGTAAGCCACCCTGAGTCTTCGGAGAAGGGCGACATATAAATCAAATAAAATAAAAAAAAAAAAACCTGCAGCCCGCATAATATATGTGCAAAACTGGAAGAAGGAATATCCACCAACAGAAGAGGATTTAATCAAAAAAATCCTCGAATGCGCAGAGATGGACAAGCTTACAAAGGAACTTAAGGAAAGAGAGGAGTCAGATTACTATAGAGTATGGTTTAGATGGTATGATTGGTGCGAGAAAAGGAAAAATGAAAAAAAGGAATAAAGGGGGAAAAAAGGGGGAACAGAAATAATACTCTGTTGCTTATTTTTGTGATAATATGGATTGTATGTGTTGAAGATCAAAGTAAAAAGAAGTCGACACAAAGGAAATTAGATTATTTAAGTAGATTAAGATAAAGTTAGAATATATGTAAATAATAAGAAAGGATCACCTTAAACGAACTGTTAACAATGGAAAAATGATTTGTATATATGTGTTGTTTGTTTTTAATGTATTCAAAATAAACTTTTTATAAAAAAATTGTCTGCAAGAAAACAACCAAGCTCAGAGGGCACCAAGGTAGGACCCCTTCCTCCCTCCCTCCCTCCCTCCCTCCCTCCTCTGCCTCCTCCTCGCAATCCCCCCTCCCTTCCAGCATTGATAATATTATCTAGTTTGGCTAATGAAACATATGCAAGAAAACCACCAAGCTCAGAGAGCACCAAGGACCTCTCATTTAGCAGAGATGGTTTTAGATTTCAAAATAGCTAGTTTATTTTATCACACAGAGAAGAGAGCAGAGGTGGTATTCAGCCGGTTCGGGTGAAACGGTAGTGACGACCTGCGCATGGGACTGCCCCATTCACCCAGGCGCCATCCCATCCTATATCTCTGTGTTTTTTTTTGATGCCACACGCATGTGCAGATGGCATGCATGAGCGAATTGCCATGTTGTTTGACGTCGCATTCATGCACAGATGACACATGCGTGCTTTCATTTCTGATGCTGGGCGAACCAGCTACTACAATATGTGAAATCCACTTCTGCAAGAAAGCCCCCCACATGTATGTTCAGATACACGCTCTCACACAGAGTGTCTTCCTCTTTAAGATTTAAGGTCTCTTTCCAGGGCATTTTGAAGTTCTAACTTGGTCTGAGTTGCCAAGGTGTACATTGGAGGTGATAACAAAAGTTCTCACTGTTCCAACAGATCTCTAATGGCGCGTTCATTCATGAAGGTCGCTCTTGAAGTCCGAAGCCATAATTCACCAAAAAAGAAAAAGAAAAAGAAAAGAAAAGAAAAAAAGAAACCGTAACGAGAGATTCCAACATAAATCCATGGAATTAGAATGTACCAAGTGTTTGATCTTATCATTTTTGGCAAGAATAGAGATGAGACTTTTTATATCACCCCCTCCAGGTATTAAAGGAGCTTAGTAATGGTACTATAATCCAGTTAGCGTGAATCCTCAAAGCCTTAATTGAAACGACACAAACTGGTCCTTTTTGCATTCATTTCCTTTTTTTTTCTTTTTCCCCTTTATTGATCTATCTGTGTGTGTTATGTATACTGATAAAATTATTGCAATATAATTACACCCTCTTGCAAAATCAGGCATTGGACTCATTGCTGCACAGGGACTTAAGGACAGCTTTCTTCAAACGTGCACCAGCATTTAGCACATAGACTTATGTACCGCTTTACAGGGCTTTACAGCCCTATCTAAGTGGTTTACATTCAGCCTCTTGCCCCCAATAATCTGAGTCCTCATTTTACCACCTCTTGAAAAAAAGCATCTTTGGGATCATCATCTCCTCATTTCTAAGTCAGCACCTTAACCATTACCCCAAACTGGCTCTCAAGTGCATTGACTCCCAGTTTCTTTTAAGATCCCATTCACATCACCTCCCACCACCCTACAAGTGGTGGATTTCTGTGGGAAAAAAAAGTGGAATGGTGGAAACCACTATTTGTGGGTAACTGTTGTGACCTAGGCTTCCTGAGTCATTAAACATACAAGTAGTCCCAAAAACCTCTTTTATTGCAACAGCTGTGAATTACGTTCATTCACAGCTGAGTCCCAATTAGTTGCAAAAAGTCCTTCGGGAGAAATCCTTCAGGATCATCACCCACCTTTATCTCCCTTGACACGCTGCCAAAGACCTACTTGGCAAAGCCACACGGAGTCCAGAATCAAACAGAGATGCCGACTGGGAGCAGAATTAACAACGTTGCTTTCCTGCAAAGGGCCCACATGCCTTTGTGCCTCTTTTAAGCCTTATGGGAGGGGCCAAACATGTCCAAGCCTTACTCCTGAGTTGCCCCTTTTGTTTTAACTGTTCATGCCTTCTGGCAGCTTTGCACATGCGCACGCTAGGAACAAGCTCTTCCTGTTCCTCTGCCTCTCTGCTGTCCAACTCTGGAGGCTCCGGAGTCTGCGCATCACTCCCAGATGGCCCTGACCCCATCTCTGCCTCCAACGCAGAGCCCTCATCCTGGCCTTCCCCAGACTCCAGGACTGGCCCATGTTCCTTCCTAGCCTCCTCACTGTCCGACTCCACTGCCAGCTCTGCAGGCTGCTGGCGGACCACAACAGTAGCACTCTGTTGGAGCAAACATGCATATGCCTCTCGTTTCCACCAATGAAGTGAAACACCAGCAGGAAACATCCATTCTCTTGCCCAAATGGTTGCTGCACAAACCCCTTAATTAGAGGTAGGGTCAGGAAGCGTCTTTGTAAGAGTGACCTGTTTCAGGAAACCTCAAAGAAACTAGCAAAGATTAGCAGCTTCCTAGCTCATGTGAAAGGACCATGGCTTGTAACAAGCACAGTTCATGTTCCTTAAGCCGCTTAACAGTTAATCACATTTAAAGCCAGGTGAGCAAAATATCCCTCTACCTCATCCGTTCTCACCAGGTCATCATGTCAAAAATGTGACAAGAAATGGATGCTAACGTGATGTCAACACAAGATTCATTTACCTATAAAATAGACCGGCGTTTCATGATCACACAGGCTATCAATCTTAACTCAGCCCCCAAAAAGCCGATGCATTAACAGAGGGATAAATGTCTATGGAGATTCTCAGTCATCCAGGTCATGGTTGTCTCAAAGGTGGGGTTTTTTTTTAAGAGGCAGCTGGACTTCCTGGTTTTTATTCGAAGCTGTTTCACTTCTCATCCAAGAAGCTTCCTCAGATCACCACTGGAGGTCTTTAAGAAAAGACTGACAGCCACCTGTCTGAAATAGTATAGGGCCGTGATGGCGAACCTATGGCACGGGTGCCACAGGTGGCACGTGGAGCTATATTGGTGGGCACACAAGCGTTGCCCTAGCTCAGCTCCAGCACGCATGCGCGTGCCGGCCAATTGATTTTCAGGCCATCCGGTCCCACCGGAAGTCGGGAAACTGGCTGTTTCCGGTCTCTAGGGGGGATGGGGAAGGCTGTTTTTGCCCTCCCCAGGCTCCTAGAAAGCCTCTGGAGCCTAGGGAGGTGGAAAAATGGGCCTACTGGACCCACCGTGCCATCACGTGCCAAAAGCAGGGGGAAGTGTGGGGGGGTCATATGCGCATGCGCGGGAGGGCGGGGCGCATTGAATTATGGATGTGGGCACACGCACCCGCGACCCCCCATGCTCTCCTGGTTTTGGCACACAACGGCAAAAAGTTTAGCCATCACTGGTATAGGGTCAGCTTGAACAGAGGGGGATTGACTAGTAGAAATACCCCAGGGGGAGAGCCTTCTCTGTGGTGGCACCTACCCTCTGGAACGATCTACCCCCTAGAGATACGAGTGATCCCAGACCTCCGGACTTTTTGTCGGGCCCTAAAAACTTACTTTTTTCAGTTAGCCGGGCTGGCCTGATTCCATGTTGGTTTTAACGTTTGATACTGATTTTTAATTGAAATGTTTTAATTTTTTTAAAAAATATTTATTTATTTTTATATGCCGCCCTTCTCTGGAGACTCAGGGCAGCTTACAATGTGTTAAGCAATAGCCTTCATACTTTTGTATATTTATACAAAGTCAGTTTATTGCCCCCACAATCTGGGTCCTCATTTTACCCACCTTAGAAAGGATGGAAGGCTGAGTCAACCTTGAGCCTGGGGAGAATTGAACTCGCAGCAATTGCAGGCAGCTGGATGTTAAATGCTGCCTTAGTAGGAGGCATTAGCCTCCTACGCCACTCAGGCTCCACTCAGGCTGTTATTTATTTATTTATTTATTTATTTATTTATTTATTTATTTATTTAAATTTTTATGCCGCCCCCTCTCCCGAAGGACTCGGGGCAGTGAACAGCCAAGATTAAAAAACATACAATATAAACATTAAAATACATTTAAAACAAAATTAAATCCCTAATGGCTTTCCCCAATTTAAAACCCCTTACCCATAAAATTCACCAATAAAAATTTTAAGCCAGCCCAGCTTGCCGAAATAGAAACGTTTTCAGAGCCCGGCGAAAGGTTCGGAGGTCCGAGATCAGTCGTATCCCTGGGGGTAGCTCATTCCAGAGGGTGGGTACCCCCATAGAGAAGGCTCTTCCCTGGGGGGTCGCCAGTCAACATTGCCTGACCGACGGCACCCTGAGGAGGCCCTCTCTGTGGAAGCTTTGAAGATGAGAACCAGTACCTTGAAGCACACCCAGAAGACCACTGGAAGCCAATGCAGCTCGCGCAGGAGAGGTGTTACATAGGAGCGCCATGTCACCCCCATAAGTACCCGCGTGGCCGCATTCTGCACCAGTTGGAGCCTCCGGGTGCTCCTCAAGGGGAGCCCCATGTAGAGAGCATTGCAGTAGCATTAATCAATGGAACAGCTTCCCTCCAGAAGTTGTAGGTGCTCCAACACTGGAGGCTGGGCAGCCATTTGTCTGAAATGGTATAGGGCAGTGATGGGTAATCTTTTTGTTGTTGCATGCCAAAAGCAGGGGGAGCATGGGTGATTGCGCGCATACATGCCCACACCCATAATTTAATGTGCCCCACCCTCCGGATGCCGGAAACGGCCCATTTCCCAACTTCCGGTGGGACCAGAAGTCCCGTTTTTCACTCTCCCCAGGCTCCAGAGGCTTTCTAGGATCATTGGCTGACCTGTTATCTATTCCAGTCAGTGAATATTCATATTCTGGCAGGACTTCTCTGAACGGTTTACAATCTCGGGCTCTTGCCCTTTCTGCTGAGCACATTGTAAGCCGCCCTGAGTCTTCGGAGAAGGGCGGCATATAAATCAAATTTAAAAAAAAAACCATGGGTAAAATCCAGCAGGTTCTGGAGAACCGGTAGCGGAAATTTTGAGTAGTTCAGAGAACCGGCAAATACCACCTCTGTCTGGTCCCAGAGTGGGGTGGGAATGGGGATTTTGCAGTATCCTTCCCCTGGAGTGGGGTGGAAATGGAGATTTTGCAGTATCCTTCCCCTGCCATGCCCACCAAGCCACACCACACCCACCAAGCCACGCCCACAGAACCGGTAGTAAAAAAAAAATTGGATTTCCCCACTGACTTCAACTCCCAGAATTCCCAAGCTGACATGCAGTTTGGGAATTCTGGGAGTTGAAGTCTACCCTTCTTAAAGTTGCCAAAGTTGAGAAACATTAGCTTAAGCAATAAGGTGTGTTTTACAAAATTTCATGATGAAGCTATGATTGTCTTTTTGAAATCCTATCTATTCGAACATTTATCTATTTTTATTATTGATTAAGAACATTCTTATGGTTGCCCAACTCACTCCTGGTGACTCTGGGCAGCTTAGTGCAATAAAACCCCAATACAAACCCCAATAAAACCACACCCTGGCAACAACATTCAAAGCAAACACTTGATGGGCTCCATAGCATCCTGATGTTCCCAGGCTTGTTGGAAGAAACATGTCAGAGATGGTATTCAGCCGGTTCGGACTGATTCGGGTGAACCTGTAGTGGTGCAATCCCATTTTATATCGCTGGGTTTTTTTATGCCACATCCATATGCGGATGGCGCGTGTGAGCAAATTGCCGTGTTTTGTGACACCGCACACATGCACGGATGGCACACACGGGTGCTAAGCGAGCGTACATGTGCGCACGCTCCCATTTCCGGTGCTGGGTGAACCAGTTGCTACACTATGTGAACCAAGTCTTTGGGGTCTTTTGAAAGAACGTAACTGAGAGCCAATCCTCTCTCTGCAGAGATAATGTTCTACAGGGAGGGAGCCATCACAAAGAAGTCCCTTCTTCTTGGTCCCACTCGATCAGGGGTCTGCAACCTTAAACACTCAGAGCCATTGGACCCATTTCCCACAGAAAAGAAAACACCGGGAGCCACGAAACCTGGGTGGGTGTGGCCAACTCAACATCACTCACTTCAGTGGTGGGTTGCCCCCAGTTCGCACCCGGTTCTATAGAACTGGTAGTAAAACCGCTGGGAGGCTCCGCCCACTGACCCTGATGTCATCAAAACGCTTCTGTGCATGTGCAGAAGCTTCTGTGCTTGCGCAGACGAGAATGTGCGTGCGCTCCCTTTGCTCTCTCTCACACGTGGCCCCATTGCAAATTGGTAGTAAAGGTAAGTACAACCCACCCCTGACCCACTTCCACCAGTCACATGACCCCCTAGCCACGCCTACCCAGCCAGTCATTAGGACAGAGAACCAGTTGTTAAAAAACCCTGGGAATCACAAAAACTTTTTGATCTCTCTCTCTCTCTCTCTCTCTCTCTCTCTCTCTCTCTCTCTCTCTCTCTCTCTCTCTCTCTCTCTCTCTCTCTGTCTCTCTTTCTCTCTCTCCCTCCCTCCCCTCCTCTCCCCTCCTCTGTATCTCTCTATGTCTGTCTGTCTCTCTCCCACTCTCTCTGTATCTCTCTGTCTCTGACCTAGCCGCTTCTCCATCCCATGCCATTGCCCTTACCTTCTCAAGCCAGGCAAGGAATGACTAGGAGGGGAGGGAGATTGATGGGGCCAGCCAGTTTTGGGATCACTTGACATGGAGCCACAGCAGAGGGCCCAAAGAGCCACATGCGGCTCTGGAGCTGCAGGTTTTTTTTTTAATTTGATTTATATGCCGCCCTTCTCTGGAGACTCAGGGCGGCTTACAATGCGTTAAGCAATAGCCTTCATTCTTTTGTATATTTTATACAAAGTCAGCTTATTGACCCCACAATCCGCATCCTCATTTTACCTACCTTAGAAAGGATGGAAGGCTGAGTCAACCTTGAGCCTGGTGAGATTTAAACTTGCAGTAATTGCAGGCAGCTGATGTTAATAACAGTGCTTTAGTCTGCTGCGCTACCAGGGCTCTACCAGGGCTCCATCTAGTGCAGGTTTGCTGACACCTGCACTAGATGGACCTCCTTAAGAGAGGAGACCTATGATATTCCCTACCCCCATTCTCTGTTGTGTCAAAGTAGATCTAAGTGAGTAAACATGGTCCTTCAAATTACCTGCTCCCAGGTCATGGAGGGCTTTGAAGGTAACAACCAGCACCTTGAATCAGACCCAGAAGTAGATTGAAGGCCAATGAGATGGGACACCTGTGTAAATCTAGGCTTACACACCACCATGTGAGCCACCCCACTTTGAATTCAACTGAAGTTTAGGGATACTTTTCAAGGGAAGCCCATTGCAAAGCACATTGCAATAGTCAAGACAGGAGGTGACTGGGGCATGAGTGACTGGGAGCAGGGATTGTCTGTCCAGGAAAGAATGCATGAATGAATGAATTTCTATCCATTAAAATAAAATAAACAACATTCTCACGCCGTAGGAAATCTTATAACAAGAGATGAGAAGAATTAAAATAAAAAGAAAGGAAATTGGTGGTCAGTTAGGCCAGGCGAAGGTAAACATAGCCAATTAATTTCCCTTTTTAATTTATGGAGATAGGGAAGTTCAAATATTAAAAGGAGACCTTTTACCTGATGTTTGCAATTAAGGGATCCATTATTTGCTTCTCCACACCCGGTAAATACAGTTAGAACTCTGCTCACCTCGAAGCTTCTACAATTATCAGGGAGCACAAATATCTGTCATTTTGCAGAAGTATTTGGATGGCTTGTTTTAATTACACAGAGCTTCTCCACCTCTGCTAGAGAATTAAGATGAGATGGCCTCCAAATAGCCACACTGAGCAGGGGAACAGCCGTTTCATTTGCAGGTGGCAAATTGGGGTGTTGGTGATGTTTCAGGATGCCATTTGACCCTCGCTGAACCCCCGCAATTGATTTCAGAGCTCCCCCCCCCAAAAAAATGTAGATTCATATTTGAAGCTGCCAACAGGGTAGCAACAGTGTTAGAGTTTGCAGCAATCCAACCAGCACACAAGTAAATAATTCAGCAGGATTGATGTATAAAAGAAACTTCTTTTACATGCAGTAATATAAAGCATGATGCATGTATACAATACCCATGCAGCAGAAGCCAGAACCAGAACTCAGAATCCAGAAGCACAGAATTACAAAAGAAATAATGCAAGGACAAACCAACTCTTTTATACATAACAGTCAAGATAAGCCATGCCCAGGATCCAAACTGTTTGAGTCACCAAACAGTCCCCATTGGCTGACCTGTTGCCATGTCTATTCTAGTTCATGAAGTCTTATACATTGACAAACAGTGTCAACACGCTAGTCTACAGTGCCTCTTTGATAACAGTAACAGAGTTGGAAGGGACCTTGGAAGTTATCTAATCCAACCCCCTCCTCAAGCAGGAGACCTTATACTATCTCAGACAAGTGACTCTCCAGTCTCTTCTTAAAAATCTCCAGTGGTGAAGCATGAACAACTTCTGGAGGAAAGTCGTTCCACTGGTTAATTGTTCTCCCTGTTAGGAAATTTCTCCTTAGTTCTAGGTTGCTTCTGTTCTTGGTTAGCTTCCAAATAAAGGCAAAGATAAAATATATCTGGATTCCAGATAGAATAGAATAGAATAGAATAGAATAGAATAGAATAGAATAGAATAGAATAGAATAGAATAGAATAGAATAGAATAGAATTCTTTACTGGCTAAGTGTGATTGGACACACAAGGAATTTGTCTTTGGTGCATATGCTCTCAGTGTACATAAAAAGACAAGATACATTCGTCAAGAATCATAAAGTATAACACTTACTGATAGTCATAGGGAACAAATAAGCAATCAAAACAGGAAACAGTCAATATAAACCGTAAGAGTACCAGCAACAAGGTTACAGTCATACAGTCATAAGTGGGAGGAGATGAGTGATGGGAACGATGAGAAGATTAATAGTAATGCAGACATAGTGAATAGTTTGACAGTGTTGAGGGAATTATTTGTTTAGCAGAGTGATGGCGTTCGGGAAAAAACTGTCCTTGTGCCTAGTTGTTCTGGTGTGCAGGGCTCTATAGCATCGTTTTGAGGGAAGGAGTTGAAACAATTTATGTCCAGGATGCGAGGGGTCTGTAGGTATTTTCCCAGCCCCCTTTTTGACCCGTGCAGTATACAGGTCCTCAGTGGAAGGCAGGTTGGTAGCCATTGTTTTTTTCTGCAGTTCTAATTATCCTCTGAAGTCTGTGTCTGTCTTGTTGGGTTGCAGATGGACTCTTGGTGACCCCATGAGATGGTTGGGTGGATTCTGGGTAACCATACAGATGTCCTTTGCTGTTGCCTTTTTCCAATAGTGTCCTTGTCTAGCCTCAGCTGTGGGCTTTCCTGACAGTCTCTCATCCATGACTAACCAGGTGTAACCTTGCTTTGCTTGCTGAGATCAGCCAAGGTTGGCTTGGTGCTGCCACCTGCTGGGATACAAATAAAATGGACCTCATGCCAACCAGTATAGAGATCCCGAAGGAGAATCACTCATTGGAGTAAGCTTTCACTTACAATATATTGATTTCGATGGCGGAAAAGCTAACTCAATGATTTTATTGAGTTGATCAGTGGGAGAGATGAAGAGGTTTAAAGACCGTGGATAATGTCTGGTTATTAGAGATCGGATAATGTCTCAGTTATTAAAGGATCAGCCCAAGGTCCACAATCAAAACACCACAATACAAAAAAAAGAAAGATGTTGAGACCATAGAAAGAGTGCAAAAAAGATCAACAAAGATGATTAGGGGGCTGGAGGCTAAAAGATATGAAGAATGGTTGAAGGAATTGGGTATGGCTAGTTTAGTGACAAGAAGGATTTATGGGGTGGCATCTTCCAATATTTGAAGGGCTGCCACGCAGAAGAGAGGGTTGACTTATTATTCAAAGCAGCTGAGGGTGGGACAAAAAGTAAAGGATGGAACATGCAAAGAGAGAGAGAGAGAGACCTAATCTAAGGAAAAATTTCCTGACAGTGGGAACAATTGATCGGTGGAATGACTTGCCTCCAGAAGTTGTGGATGCTCCAACACTGGAAATTTTTAAAGAAAATATTGGACAATCATTTGTCTGAAATGATATAGGGTCTCTTGCTTGAGGAGGGAGTTGAGATTAGAAGACCTCCAAGGTACAGTTGAAAGAAATATCCTTCTGGGTTCAGTTCCAAGTGGGGAAAAAGACACTGGATTCATGGAAGTTGCTTGGAAAGAAGGTTTATTGATGAACAGGATCACATGCCTTGGAGATCTTGGGTGAAAAAAAAGGAAGAGATGTTGAGAGTCCCTGGGTTTTATACCCTCTCTGGCTTTGAATTTCCTGGGGCACAGGAAGAGTATCCTGATTGGTTTCTGCAGAGGTCATGACTAGCTTTGTAGGTTGCCTGTGTGCTAAATTTGGTTGAATCTTGCTGGGTGATGCAATGAAGGGCAATTAAATGCCTCTGCCTGAAGGAGGTAGATCTTTGTTATGTAGAATGGACTGGTTCAGGCGTAAATGGCCCATTGACAAAGGTGTGTGCTGAGTTTCTGCCTCCCTTTTAGGGGAAATATTCTGCCCTTTTAATATTTCCTAAAATATTTCATTTTTCTAGGAGAGAGGTGGGTTTTAACTTCCTACAGTACCTTCCAAATCTATTGTCTATGGAGATTCTCAATCACCCCGGTCATGGTTGTCCCAAAAGTGCTTTGGACTTTCTTCGTTTTTGGTTGAAGAAGTTTTGCTCCTCATCCAAGACACTCCTTCAGTTCATTCCAACCCTATTTTTCTATGTTCTTTCTAGGTACTGAATGGGTCTCCAGCAGGAAAAAAAAAAAACACTACATGGCACCCCCAAAATAATAAACATTGGGTTCCTGAAGATAACAAACATATTTCTCTAACTAGCTTGTCTAATTCTTCTGCTCTCTCTCTCTCTCACACACAGATGTTCTCCAGTGGTGGAATGCTACTGGTTCAACAACTGGTTCGGTGAGCGTGTCCTTCGCGGTGAAAATGGAGCATTTAGAAGTTCAGCTTCTTACCTTCCAAGTCAGCAACGGTAAGTAGAACAGCAAGGGGCAGGGTAGGGGGGGAATCAGCTGTACTGCACGATTGAGATGAGCTAGAAAGCAGGCAATAAAGGACAGAATAGGATGAGTAGGTGGGCGGGGCCAGCTGATTGTCAGAACTACTGGTTCGCCTGAACCAGTCCGAACCGGCTGAATTCCATCTCTGATGTTCTCCCAAAGGGGTTTGTGAAGATGATCTAATCAATTGGGTCATGAGTAAATCAGAATCAGAATAGATTCTGGAAGGGACCTTGGAGGTCTTCTAATCCAGCTCCCTGCTCAAGCAGGAGACCCTATACCGTTTCAGACAAATGCCTGTCCAGTCTCTTTTTAAAAACCTCCAATGATGAAGCACCCACAACTTCAGAAGGCAAGCAGTTCCCACGGGTGGGCTGCTGGGGGTTCGCATAGGTTCGGGAGAACCTCTAGCTAAGATTCTGTGCAATTCGGAGAACCCCCCAAATCCCACTCCTGGCTGGCCCCATCCACCCTGCTCCTCTCAGGAGTCCCCATTTTGGTTGCAGGTAAGTGTAGGGCGCTTGCAGGAAGCTCAGGAAGGGTGAGAAATGGGCCTACTGGAAGTTCAGGAAGGCCAGAAACAGGCCCGTTTCCAGACTCCAGAGGGCCTCTGGAGCCTGGGGAGGCCGTTTTCTCTTTCCCGGAGGCTTGAGTTAAGACTCCAGAGCATGGGGAGGGCAAAAACACCCCCCCCACCATGGTGCAGGAGGCCGACTAGGCCACACCCACCATGGGTACTGTTAGGATATGGTTTGAGCCTAACAAGTTGTCCAGGCAATATATGTGTACTGTGCAAGGTATTGTAACATGTTCAGTTGCTGCTATGATATGCTGCCATTGTGTATGAAGATGATGTGATATGCTACCAGAGTATGATATGCTGCCATAATAAGGAGTTGCTATCTGCTATCATCGTTTGATGGATCTGTTACCATCGTGGTTTGTGAACCAGAGTGAGTTTGTTATTCTAACCAACTACTGTCTGTTTGGTAAGAAGATATCTGTAACTAATGGACTGATTTAACTGGCAAAGACTTGGAATTTTTTTAAAGACTATGAGACTGTTTTTCCGCTATAAAGTAAGCTTTTGATAAACCAGTTTGCATATCTCTTATTCATTGCTCTCAGCAACGTTTCCTTGTGCATTTACTCTGCTGGTTGGTAACACAACAACAATATCCTTAACAGGTACAC
>NW_027256882.1:292280227-292287727 GCF_029215685.1 Pituophis catenifer annectens | reverse complement strand
CTGGTCCCCTCGCCAGGAGAAGCAGAAAACCAGATCAACCTTTTTCTCTTAATGGGCCGTTTCGGAAATGGAAATTGCCCAGGCCGCGGCAGTGCCGAGGACAGAAAACTGATTTTGGAAGGTGGCTCGGCGGAAAGCAAATGCTGCTTGTCGCAACCCGTCCTTCTCCCTGCAGTCCATGGAGATTTCAAAGGATGCCACAGGTGGTGGGTGGAGAATTTAACAAAGATGACATGGCATTGGGAGAGATAACTAGGCGAGAGAAATAAAAGTGGCGAAGCGGGTAACCCAATCCCTGCTGAAAGCTTTTGTCTCTTTGTCTTCAGGGACTTTGAAGTTGGATCTTTGGCTGTGCCAGAATTCTGAATATGTGTGCGTTACAATTAGATGAGAATATTTGTAGCTCAGGGTTGAACTGTGGGGTCCTTGGTACTCTCTGAGCTTGGTTGTTTTCTGGCAGATGTTTCATTAGATGACAAGATAACATCATTGGTGCTATCTCTAGAAGGAAGTGGGGTTTGCAGGAATGAGGAGGAGGAGAAGAGGAGGAGGAGGAGGAGGAGGAGGAGGAGGAGGAGGAGGAGGAGGAGGAGGAGGAGGAGGAAGAGGAGGAGGACTGTGGGGTCCTTGGTGTTATCTGACCTTGGTTGTTTTTTGCAAATATTTCATGACCCAACTATGTCACATCATCAGTGGTAGAAGAGATTGGTGTTTGCAAAGAGGAGGAGGAGGAAGACTGTGGGGTCCTTGGTGTGTTCTGAACTTTGTTGTTTTCTTGCAGATGTTTCATTACATGGCTTGTTAACATCATCATTGCTAGAAGGGATTGGGGGAGGAGGAGGAGGATGAAGAAGAAGAAGAGGGTGAGGAAGAGGAGGAGGAGATGGAGGAGGAGGAAGAAGAAGAGGACTGTGGCATCCTTGGTGCTCTAGCAACATCAGTGCTAGAAGGAAGTGGAGTTTTCAGAGAGGAGGAGGAGGAAGAGGAGGAGGAGGAGGAGGAAGAGAAGGAGGAGGAGGAGAGAAAGGACTCTGGGCTCCTTGATACTCTCTGAGCTTGGTTGTTTTCTTGCAGATGTTTCATTACATGACTTGTTATCATCATCATAAACCAGTTTGCATATCTCTTATTCATTACTCTCAGCAACGTTTCTCTGTGCTCTACACTCTGCTGGTTGGTAACACAACACCAATATCCTTAACAATCATGGCTAGAAGGAAGTGGGGTTTGCAGAGAGGAGAAGGAGGAGGAAGAAGAAGAAGAAGAGGGTGAGGAAGAGAAGGAGGAGGAGGAGGAGATGGAGGGGGAGAAATAGGTCTGTGGCATCCTTGGTGCTCTCTCTGAGCTTTGTTGTTTTCTTGCAGACGCTTTGTTATCCAAACTAGTTAACTTCATCTACTGCTGGTAGGAAATGGGGTTTGCTCTCGATTTATATTCTAGTGGCTTGCCCTGTCAGTGTTGGTGGGAGGGAGGGGTCTTGGAGTTTCTTTGGTTGGGCTGTTTACTATTAACTTGTTTGGCAGGTCCTTGATTGAGATATTGTTTACTTCTTGATTGCTGGTCTGATGTTAATCTTCCTGTTAATCTATGCTCATCTGTGTGCTGATTTTTGGTGGGGAGTTGTCCGACATATGGACATAAGAGATATGCCAAAAGAATTATGTTACAAAATGGCATGGGAATATGGTGGAATTGTGCTAATAAAAGGAGATATGAAAAGAAATGCCTGATGGAAAAATGACAATGAGGAGACTGAAGATGAAGAAAACGGAAACTAGAACTCTAGAACTCCTGGTGCTTGGACCAAGATCATCCAGTTGGCTTTCGTGCCTAAGGCAGGACCAGAACTCTCCATCTCTTGATGATTGGCCCAAGGTCCCCCAGCCAACATTTGTGCCTAAGACAGGACTAGAACTCTCAGTCACCTGGTAATTGGTCCAAAGCCACCCAGCCAACTTGCATGCCTAAGACAGAACTAGGACTCTCCATCTCCTAGTAATTGCCCCAAAGTCACTCAGCCAATTTTCATGTCTACTAAAGGACTAGGACTCTCCATCTCCTGGTGATTGGACCAAAGTCACTCAGCCAGTTTTAATGTCTACTACAGGACTAGAATTCTACATCTCCTGGTGATTGGACCAAGATTATCCAATTGGCTTTCATGCCTAAGGCAGGACTAGAACCAGAGGTGGTACTCAGCCGGTTCAGACTGGTTCAAGCGAACTGGTAGTGGAAATTTTGACTAGTTCAGAGAGCCAGCAAGTACCACATTTGGTTGCCCCCTCCCCCACCTATTTACCAGCTCACTGCTCGCCCCACCCAGTCGCTGGTTACCCCCGCCCACCTGCTTGCCCCACCTTGCCCTTTGGAGAATAAGGCAACCTAGTTTGTTACATGTCCTTGTGAAGGCATTTGGCAGAATTCTGATGGAAAGGGTCCAAGGAGAAGGCATTGTACAACAATTGAGAAGTGCTGTATGACTTGAGATTGGTCAAAAGGTGTTCATGAGCAGATTTCAGCTCTTCGTCATTTCGTTGAAAAATGTATGAATGCGAGACGGGCAGCTTACAGTATCTTTGTTGATGGAATGAAAGCGAACAATAAAATGAATAGAGTTGAACGATGGAACATTTTGCAAAAATAAGAAGTTGAGGTTTGGCTGATGAATGCTATAAGGGCAGGAGTCGATGGAAGTCAATAAATAGAATGCGGAAAGATCGGCCCCGAATACAGAATAAGACAGGGGTGTGTGATATCCCTTTGATTATTTAATGTATTTATGAATAAATGTATCGGGAATGTCTGTAGTGGTGATAGAAGTGTGTTGACTGAGGACATGAATATATGTGTCTCTTAGTATATCGAGAATTTGATTGATGAGGTAAGAGCTGTCAATCAAAGGAAAGGTTACTGCATATCATCTTTCCCTTCAAACAGAAGCTGGATAATCATCTAACATAAATGCTGTAATCAATTTTGCAGTATACATGTAGTCCTTGACTTACAACTGCAATTGATCCCCGAAGTTATGTTGTTAAATGAGACATTTGTCAAGTGAGTTTTGCCCCATTTTGCAACCTTTCTAGCCACCGTTGTTAAGTGAATTGTTGCAGTTATTAAGTTACTGATGTGATCGTTAAGTGAATTGCCTTCCTTCCTTCCTTCCTTCCTTCCTTCCTTCCTTCCTTCCTTCCTTCCATGAGTCAACATGGCACAGTGGTTAGAATGCAGCATTGCAGATTAACTCTGCCCACTACCAGGAGTTCGATCCTGTTGGGACTCAAGATTGACCCAGACTTTCAAGGTCAGTAAAATGAGGACCTAAACTGTGATGGCAATATGCTGACTCTGTAAATAACTTAGAGAGGGCTATAAAGAACTGTAAAGCAGTATATAAGTCTAAGTACTATTGCCATTGCCATTGCTCTTCCTTCCTTCCTTCCCTCCTTCCTTCTTTCCTTCCTTCCTTCCTTCCTTCCTTCCTTCCTTCCTTCCTTCCTTCCTTCCTTCTTTCCTTCCCTTCCTTCCATGAGTCAACATGGCACAGTGGTTAGAATGCAGCATTGCAGATTAACTCTGCCCACTACCAGCAGTTCGATCCTGTTGGGACTCAAGATTGACCCAGCCTTTCAAGGTCAGTAAAATGAGGACCTAAACTGTGATGGCAATATGCGGATTCTGTAAATAGCTTAGAGAGGGCTATAAAGAACTGTAAAGCAGTATATAAGTCTAAGTACTATTGCCATTGCTATTGCTATTCCTCCTTCCTTCCTTCCTTCCTTCCTTCCTTCCTTCCTTCCTTCCTTCCTTCCTTCCTTCTTTCCTTCCCTTCCTTCCATGAGTCAACATGGCACAGTGGTTAGAATGCAGCATTGCAGATTAACTCTGCCCACTACCAGCAGTTTGATCCTGTTGGGACTCAAGATTGACCCAGCCTTTCAAGGTCGGTAAGATGAGGACCTAAATAAGTGCTACTGCTATTCTGAGGCAGAGTGAATGAATGCAGAGAAATGGCGACTAACATGAGGGAGAAAATGAATTGGCACACTCGGGGGGGAAGATTTATTTCAGATGGGAAAATGGAGAACTGCGAAGACGTGCAAATGTTTGTGAGAAGGAGTGGGCAGCATATGGTTTGCTGTGAAAAGGAACATTTGTTGGGAGAAGCAGAAATAGCTTGTACAAGAACATGCCTCTGCCTACTTTAGTACCTGGAAGTGAGAATGGGGAATGGCAAGAGAAACATAAAAGCAGGTTGAATGCTGTAGGAATGGGAGACATCAATCTACAATCAAGAATGAACGTGTGCGGCATGAATACAAAAGTGAGGGTCCTTATGAAGTACAGGGAGGGTACTACAAATAGAAGAGAATATTTTAGGGTTGAACTGTGGGATCCTTAGTGCTCTCTGAGCTCAGTTGTTTTCCTGCAACCGAGTTGGCCAATGTTTGATGACCCAACTAGGTAATATCATCAGTGCTAGAAAAGAGTGGGATTTGTGGAGGAGGAGGAGGAGGAGGAGGAGGAGGAGGAGGAGGAGGAGGAGGAGGAGGAGGAGGAGGAGGAGGAGGAGGAGAGGAGGAAGACTGTGAGATCCTTGAGCTTGGTTGTTTTCTTGCAAATGGTTCACGACTCAACTAGGTAATTTCATCAGTGCTAGAATGGAGTGAGGTTTGTGCAGGGAGGAGGAAAAGGAGGAGGAAGAGGAGGAGGAGGAGGAGGAGGAGGAGGAGGAGGAGGAGGAGGAGGAGGAAGACGGTGAGATCCTTGAGCTTGGTTGTTTTCTTGCAAATGTTTCACGATTCAACTAGGTAATTTCATCAGTGCTAGAAAGGGGGAGGAGGAAGAGGAGGAGGAGAGGAGGAGGATGATGATGATGATGAGGAGGACTGTGAGATCCTTGGTGCTCTTTCAGCTTGATTGTTTTCATGCAGACATTTCATAACCGAACTAGGTAACATGATCAGTCCTAGAAGGAAGTGCTGGGTTGGTTCTCTGTTTATTGTTGGTGGGGACTGTTCTCGTCCTTGATTAGGCTGTTGTTTACTACTTGATATTTTGTCTAAATTGGTAGTTCCTTGATTAGGGCATTGCTTATTGCTTGGTTATTATTTTTTGGGGGGGTCTGTATTAATCCTGGTGTCCATCTCTGCTTATCTAGGGTTTGATTGTTGGTGAGAAGGTGTTTTGGCCTTTTTGTTTCCTTTTTAGTTTTTTTCCCCCCAACTGGCTCTTTTGAACAGTGTTTACCTCTATGTGCCTGTTGATGGCTAATGGAAGGGATCTTCTAGTCCAACCCCTGCTCCCCCAAGGGAGGAGAACGTATACTGTCCTGGTCAAATGGTTGTCCAGGCTTCTCTTGAAAACCTCCAGTGATGGAGCACCCACAACTCTAGGAGGCAAGCTATGCCATTGATTAATTGTTTTCGCTGTCAGAAAATTCATCTTGACTTTTTGGTTGGATCTCTCTTTAACATCCATTGCTTCTTTCCCCACCTTCTGGTGCTTTGGAGAATAGGTTGAACCCCACTTCTCAGTGACAACCCCTCAAATACTCAAAGACAGATATTAGATCCCCCCTAATCCTCCTCTTTGATAGGCTACACTGCTAATCAAGATTTTTAACCCAAATAATAACATTGGATTAATAATGGTATTTGCTTAATGTATTTTGGAACTCAACTAGTCCAGAGGTCTCCAAACTTGGCAACTTCATAGATAGAACTGCAAGGTGGACATCTCCTGGGAAGCAGAATTGTGCTTCTCTCTTCTTCCCCTGGTTGCTCCATGTGCACAAAAACACATTTTCTTGCTAAGTATAATCTATATGCATATATTTAATTGATATCAGAATTGATCTCTCTCTCTCTCTCTCTCTCTCTCTCTCTCTCTCTCTCTCTCTGTCTATCTATCATCTATATCTATTAACCTGTATCTTTGTCTCTTTCTTTATCTTTATCTCTCTCTGTATTTATATCTCAATATCTATATATCTTTGTATTGTAGAGTTTTATCTCTCTCTCAATCATCTATTTAGCTATCTTATATATACACATATACATACATACACACACACACACACATATAATCTTTTATCTCTACTCTATCTATCTATCTATCATCTCTCTCTCTATCTGTCATCTATCTTATTTTGTCTCTCTATCATCTCTCTCTTTCTATTTCATCATCTACCTATATCTATCAAACTATCATCTACTAATCTATCTATATATATCTATCATCTGTCTGTCTGTATATCTATCTATCTATCTATCTATCTATCTATCTATCTATCTATCTATCTATCTATCTGTCATCTTATTATCGCTCTTTGTCTTTCATCATCTACATCTATCTATCTATCTATCTATCTATCTATCTATCTATCTAACTATCATCTATCTATCTATCTATCTATCTATCTATCTATCTATCTATTATCTCTCTCTCTGTCTGTCTGTCTGTCTGTCTGTCTTCTGTCATCTTATTAGCTCTCTCTCTTTGTCTTTCATCATCTACCTCTATCTATCTATCTATCTATCTATCTATCTATCTATCTATCTATCTATCTATCTCCTACCTACCTACCACTGGTGGGCTTTTTTTTTTTTTAATTTGATTTATATGCTGCCCTTCTCCGGAGACTCAGGGCGGCTTACAATGCGTTAAGCAATAGCCTTCATACTTTTGTATATTTATACAAAGTCAGCTTATTGCCCCCACAAACTGGGTCCTCATTTCACCTACCTTAGAAAGGATGGAAGGCTGAGTCAACCTTGAGTCTGGTGAGATTTGAACTTGCAGTAATTGCAGACAGCTGGTGTTAATCACAATGCTATCAGTCTGCTGAGCCACCAGGCCCTTTTCACACCAGATTGGGGCGAACCAGTAGTGGTGGTGCTGGCAGCCTCTGCCCACCCGCCTGGATGCTTCTCCGCATGCGCAGAAGCATCGCATCGCGAACCGGTAGCAAGAGGTTTTGAAACCTGCCCCTGCTATCTACCTATGTACCTATCTATCTATCTATCTATCTATCTATCTATCTATCTATCTAATCTATATTTATCTATCAATGTATCTATCTATCTATCTATCTATCTATCTATCTATCTATCTATCTATCTATCGTCTTTACAATCATATGAGTTGCCGATAGCATTTTTTTCTCCATCCTCCCCCCAGATCCAGCCGCTTCAAAAAGATTCATCTGCAAATAACTTTTTACGTTGATCTCGTCAGTTTTGTTAGAACGAGACAGAAGTTGTGAAGCTGGGGAAAAAAAAAACCCACAAATGCCTTTCCTTCTGTCTTCTCCCACCTCCATACACATATGCATGGGTGTGATCGATATCAATTTTAAAATGTACTATTGATTGCACAAGCTCTTAATTTCAAGCCAAACAATAGTTTCTTTTGTAATTTCCATGCTGCCATCATTGCTGACCTGTGTGTTGTCAAATAATATTGATTGGATATGAAATGAAAGGCGTAGGGCAGAAG
>NW_027256882.1:292245799-292280127 GCF_029215685.1 Pituophis catenifer annectens | reverse complement strand
TCTGTCTGTCTGTCTGCCTGCCTGCCTGCCTGCCTGCCTGCCTGCCTGCCTATCTATCTATCTATCTATCTATCTATCTATCTATCTATCTATTTATCTATCTATATCAGATCTATCTATCTCTATCTCTGTCTGCCTGCCTGTCTGTCTGTCTGTCTGTCTGCCTTCCTATCTATCTATCTATCTATCTATCTATCTATCTATCTATCTATCTATCTATATCAGATCTATCTATCTATCTCTATCTCTATCTGTCTGTCTGCCTGCCTGCCTGCCTATATATCTTATCTATCTATCTATCTATCTATCTATCTATCTATCTATCTATCTATCTATCTATCTATCTATCCAGAGGTGAAATCCAGCAGGTTCTCACAGGTTATGGACATCCGGTAGCGGAAAATTTGAGTAGTTCGGAGAACCGGCAAATACCACCTCTGGCTGGTCCCAGAGCGGGGCGGAAATTGAAATTCTGCAGTATCCTTCCCCTGCCACGCCCACCAAGCCACGCCCACCAAGCCCCGCCCCGCCCACCAAGCCATGCCCACAGAGCCGGTATTTAAAAAAATTGAATTTCACCCCTGTATCTATCTATCTATCATCTGGTTGTGACTCATTTAACCCCTAAAATCGTGTTCCTAAATTGAAGGCTCCTTATAAGGAGCTAACTAAATAAATCTGCATGGTGCCTTCACCATCCTTCTTTAAACATTTGCCTTGCCTTTCCCCCAGCAAGGACACCAGCATGATCAGTAGAACAAATCTGAGCAGCAAGCACGACTTTGGATGAAGTGCAAAGAAGAGCAACTAAGATGATTAAAAGCCTGAAAACTAAAAAAAATGTCACTGCGTTAAGTGTTTGCCAGCTGAGCTTCCATCCTAAGATTTACGGTAGCCTGGCCAGAGGCAGTAGCAAACCAAGATAAGACTGGTCTTGTGATTTCTGAGCTACTGCGCATGTCTACATTCTTTCTTTTATACTTCCTTTGTTCATCTGTGTGATAAGACTGCCGGTAAGATGTAGTTAGCTAGTTTTGTACTTTTATAATAAAATATTTCTTAGAATATATACTTCGGGTTTTCTTTCTTTGAGAGTATACACCATGGAAAACAAGATCCATTCACCTCTAATTAATTACAGTTTCCCCAGGGGAGAGGGGAACGAGGCTGATTCACGTTTCAACAAAAAATATGAAGAATGGTTGCAGGATTTGGCTATGGCCAGTCTAGAGAAGAAACAAGGACTAGGGGAGACATGATAGCAATGTTCCAATATCTCAAGGGCTGCCGCAAAAAAGAGGGAGTCAAGCTATTCTCCAAAGCACCAGAATGCAAGTAAAGAAACAAGGGATGGAAACCATTCAACTATTCAAGGAGAGAAACAACCTGGAATTAAGGAGAAACTTCCTAACAGTGAGGACAATTAACCAGTAGAACAGAAGTTGCCTTCAGAAGTTGTGGGTGCTCCATCACTGGAGGATTTTAAGAAGAGACTGGGCAATCACTTGTCTCAAATTACAGTATATAGGGTCTCCTGCTTGAGCAAGATTTGGGCTAGAAGACCTCCAAGGTCCTTTCAAGGTTCCTTCCAGCCCTCTAAGTGTAGCCTTCCCTTCAAAAAACATGGGGTCAACCTATTCTTTAACTGTAGGCAAGACAAGAAAACAATGGATGGAAACTAATCAAGGAGAGAGAAGCAACCTGGAACTAAGGAGAAACTTCCTAACAGTGAGAACAATTAACCAGTTGAGGGGAAACGCCTTTTGATCAATTAGAATCAGTAAGGCCCAAGTGGGAAAAGCAGGCCCTAAAAAAGCTACATGAACCAAAGTTTTAGATGGAAAGATTTCAAAGTGTATCAGAACTATTTGTCATCCTGCTGAGCCGTTACTGTGAAATGTGATTTTGCAAAGTAGGTAGTTTTGAAATATATTTGGAATCAGAACTACCGGTTCTGTGGGCGTGGCTTGGTAGGCGTGGTGTGGCTTGGTGGGTGTGGCTTGGTGGGCATGGCAGGGGAAGGATACTGCAAAATCCCCATTCCCTCCCCTCCTGGGGGAAGGATACTGCAAAATATCCACTCCCGCCCCACTCTGGGGCCAGCCAGAGGTGGCATTTGCCGGTTCTCTGAACTGCTCAAAATTTCCGCTACCGGTTCTCCAGAACCTGTCAGAACCTGCTGGATTTCACCTCTGATCACGGGTATAGAGTCTCCTGCTTCAGCAGTGGGTTGCACTAGAAGACCTCCTCCCGTTGTCTGCAACAAGGATACCAGTGATCAGGAAGAACAATTCTGAGCAACAAGCATGTAGGAATGTGTCATCCCACTCATATTTAACGATGATAAGGAGGTTTTTCAAGGTATTTTTGGCAACTGGCCATATGGTTATAATCTGCTTTTGTACTTCTCCTCCAATCTCCTTCATCTGGCTGAATCTTTATCAGAACTCCTTTCCATCTTTGAATTCCTGAGCGCTTTAGTGATGTTTCCCACCCTCCCTTCCTTTCTCCTTCCTTACCGCCCGGATTGTCTGAATTAATTGCTGATAGCGAAAATCTGCGGATCATTCTCTCTCTCTTCATATTTCTGAGAACTAATTACCTGTGTGTATAAAACGATGAAATCTCATTATATTTCCTTCTCTCTCTCTCTCTCTCTTTTTTTTTACAAAAATAAATAAATAAAAAAAATAAAAAATCTCCCATGCATTTCATTACATTATCCAATTATTGCCGTACCTTGTCTAGCATTATGTTAGTGACCGCTCACAGGCTATTTACTACACAGATGTGTTACTTTAATTAAACAAATATGATTAGCTTCACGGGATGGCATTTGGCTAGGCCAAAATACACACACACATACACACACACACACACACACACACACACACACACACACACACACACTGTGTCGCTTCCAATGGCTGGGCCTTTTGGAGCTTGTCTTCAAAAGGCGTAAACAACAATAAATAATCGGAGAAACGTGGCTTCATCATTTTAGAGACCACAGTTCTTCCCATGCCATGTTGATTTCATAACAGGAGATTTTTCTAATGGGGTGACTTAAATAGCAGTAGCACTTAGACATATATGCCGCTTCACAGTGCTTCAGAGCCCTCTCTAAGTGGTTTTAGTCAGCATATTACCCCCAACAATCTGGGTCCTCGTTTTACCGACCTCGGAAGGAGGGAAGGCTGAGTCAGCCTTGAGCTGGTCAGGATCAAACTTCTGGCAGTGAGCAGCTTTAGTCTGTAATATGCATTCTGGACCATCACAGATGAGAGAGGGAGGGAGGGAGGGAGGGAGGGAGGGAGGGAGGGAGGGAGGGGAGGAATATGCAGGCAGGGAGACAGGCAGATGAGAGAGAGAGATTAGATGATAGATAGATAGATAGATAGATAGATAGATAGATAGATAGATAGAGGATAGATAGATAGATAGATAGATAGATAGATAGATAGATGATAGATAGATAGATAGATAGATAGATAGATAGATAGATAGAGGATAGATAGATAGATAGATAGATAGATAGATAGATAGAGGATAGATAGATAGATAGATAGATAGATAGATAGATAGATAGATAGAGGATAGATAGAGGATAGATAGATAGATAGAGGATAGATAGATAGATAGATAGATAGATAGATAGATAGATAGATAGATAGATAGATAGATAGATAGATAGATAGGCAGCAGGCAGGCAGGCAGGCAGGCAAAACTTAGCAGTATCACTCAGACTTATATACTGCTTCACAGTGCTTTACATCCCTCTCTAAGCAGTTTACAGAGTCAGCCTATCCCCCCACCCCCCCAACAATCCCAGTCTTCATTTTACCAACCTCGGAAGTACAGAAGGTTGAGTCAACCTTAAGCCTGGTGAGATTCGAACTGCCAAATTTCAGGCAGATGGCAGGCAGCAGATGTAGCCTGCAGCATTGCAATCTAAATCTATATTCTTGTCATTCGAAGTAACTCATTCATACATTCACCTAGGTTTTAATCAAAGTGGAATCTCAATCAGATTTCAAGAATATGTTCATAAGAGACAACTGAGGGAACCATCACAGAGGAAGCTAGAAGTTTATACATGGCCCTACCTAAAGAAATATTTAGATTTTAAAAGGAAGCTTTGGGGTCCTTGGTGATCTCTGAGCTTGATGGTGTTCTGGCAGATGCTTCATTACCCAACTAGGTAACATTATCAGTGCACCACGGAACCCATGGCTCAACCCTGATCTACAAAGGTTCTCTTCTTAAAGAAAGCTATTGTTCAGGTTCTATTTGACCATCATCTGCAGTTGATGAAGAGGACATCAAGAAATTGATGAAGAAGACATCAAGAAGATTCAACCTAGAAATAAGGAGAAATTTTCTGGCAGTGAGAAAATCAACCAATGGAACAGAAGTTGCCTCCGGAAGGTGTGGGGGCTTCATCACTGGAGGCTTTCAAGAAGAGTCTGGACTGCCCTCTGTCAGAAATGATGTAGGGTCTCCTGGCTGAGCAGGAGGTTGAACTTGATGACCTAAAAGGTCCCTTCCAACTCTGTTAATCTGTTAATTCTTTTTTTTTTTTGTAAAACTTTTCAATAATAAAAAAAAGAATATCAGTGGTAGAAAGCTTGGTTCATTTTGATCTCTTTTTATATACTAGTGGCTTGCCCTGTTGTTCTGTTGTTTATAAGGACAAGCCAGGAGGGGGGGGGGAGGAGAAGGGGGAGGAGGAGGAGGAGGAGGAGGAGGAGGAGGAGGAGAAGAAGAAGAAGAAGAAGAAGAAGAAGAAGAAGAAGAAGAAGAAGAAGAAGAAGAAGAAGAAGAAGAGGAGGAGGAGGAGGAGGAGGAGGAGGAGGAGGAGGAGGAGGAGGAGGAGGAGGAGGAGGAGGAGGAGGAGGAGGAGGAGGAGGAGAAGAAGAAGAAGAAGAAGAAGAAGAAGAGAGGAGGAGGAGGAGGAGGAGGAGGAGGAGGAGGAGGAGGAGGAGGAGGAGGAGGAGAAGAAGAAGAAGAAGAAGAAGAAGAAGAAGAAGAAGAAGAAGAAGAAGAAGAAGAAGAAGAAGAAGAAGAAGAAGAAGAAGAAGAAGAAGAAGAAGAAGAAGAAGAAGAAGAAGAAGAAGAAGAAGAAGACCCATTAATGGAGGAATGTACAGGAGCCTCCTATACAAATCCCAACAGATTATTTGAAGGAACTCAATTCCCCAAAAAAGTGAGGAAAGTTAACATTTGTAATGAGAAAGAGAAAGAGGAGAAGGAAAAGGTGAAGAAGGAGGAGGAAGAGAAGGGATCAGAGGTGTTACAAGGAAATGCTGCAGAAACTGGATGAGACAAAACACAAAGCTTCAAAAATGAGAAACTGAGAAAATCAAAGTTGACAGAGCTGTTGATCCGTATTTTGCCCATCCCTACTGATTATACATTTTGCATGAAGAGAGGTTAAACACATCATTTATGTCTTCTGTCTGAAAGCTTTTCTATATTCATAGGCAGTTGTGGTGTTACTCCCACTTTCTTCACTTTAATTTCAGTTTATTTTAGGATTTTTCTAGATTGTCTAACCTTCCTCAGATTGGGAAACCATTAAATGCCTCTGCCTATATTGTACTCTACGGTACTAACATAACTGACAAAGCAGAAATCAAATCAGAATAGAGCTGGAGGAGACCTTGGAGGTCTTTTAGTCCAACCTTCTGCTCTAGCAGGAGACCCTGCATCATTTCAGACAAGTAGCTGTCCAATCTCCTCTTAAAAGCCTCCAGTATTGGAGTACCCCCGCAACTTCTGGTGGCAAGCTGTTCCACTGGTTAATTGTCCTCACAAGGCAAGAGCGTTGCTGGTACAGTGGTCTAAGCACCCTGTTATTAACACAGCTGCCTGCAATTTACTGCTGGTTCGAATCTCTCCAAGGCTCAAGGTTGACTCAGCCTTCCATCCTTTCTAAGGTAGGTGAAATGAGGACCCAGTTTGTGGGGGCAATAAGCTGACTTTGTATAAATATACAAAAGTATGAAGGCTATTGCTTAACGCATTGTAAGCCACCCTGAGTCTCCGGAGAAGGGCGGCATATAAATCAAATTAAAAAAAAAAACTGTTAGGAAGTTTCTCCTTAATTAAGCAAAGCTTCTTCTCTGGTAATATTGTACTGTAAACTAGGGTATACAAAACCTTTGCTAGACCAATTCTCGAATACGGCTCATCTGTTTGGAATCCGCACTGCATATCGGACATTACTACAATCGAGAGAGTCCAGAGATATTTCACAAGAAGAGTCCTCCACTCCTCTGCTCACAACAAAATACCCTATGCCACCAGATTTGAAATTCTGGGTTTAGAAAACTTAAAACTATGCCGCCTTCCATCTGATTTAAGTTTAGTACACAAAATTATCTGCTACAACGTCCTACCTGTCAATGACTACTTCAGCTTCAACCACAACAATACACGAGCACACAATAGATACAAACTTAAAGTGAACCACTCCAAACTCGATTGCAGAAAATATGACTTCAGCAACAGAGTGGTCAATGCCTAGAATGCACTACCAGACTCTGTGGTTTCATCCCCAAACCCCCAAAACTTTAACCTTAGACTGTCTACCGTTGACCTCACCCCATTCCTAAGAGGTCTGTAAAAGGCATCCATAGGCGCACCAACTTGCCTACCATCCCTACCGTACTGTCCCCATTTATTCGTATCCATTTCCTGTATTCATAATCATGTTTATACTTATACTTTATACTTAATTCCAGGTTGCTTCTCTCGTTGATTAGTTTCCATCCATTGTTTCTTGTCCTGTCCTCAGGTGCTTTGGATAACAGCTTGACCTTCTCTTCTTTGTGGCAGCCCCTCAAATATTGGAAGACTGCTATCGTGTCCCCCTAGCAGGGTGGATAAAAATCAATGATTTTTTTTAAAAAAAAATCAAAAAAATCAGGGTTTTTTTTTTATTTAAATAGGATTTTTTTGATTTTTATCGAATTTATTTTAATAAAAAACTTTTGGGGTAAAAATCTATCCTAAGATAGTTTTCTATTTAAGATACATAAATAATTTAGTTTATTCAGCATGAAATGGAGCTTAGTTATGTAGCATGAGGCTGTATATTCTGCAACACTGGGACTATCGGTGAGTCAACAGCGGGTCAAAGGAGTAGCAGAGATGACAGTTGCTCTTTAAAAATTAGGATTTAAATCGAGTTGATTTAAATCAAGCCTTTTTACTAGTGATTTAAATCATGATTTAAATTGGGATTTAAATCAACTCGATTTAAATCAAACCCATCCTGCCCCCTAGTCCTCCTTTTCTCTAGCCAAATCCAAATCCTGCAATCATTTATCATATGTTTTAGTTCCCAGGCCTTTAATCAATTTAGTTGCTCTTCTTTGCACTTTTTCCAAAGTCTCAACACTTTTTTTATAATGTGGTGACCAGAACTGAATGCAGTATCCCAGGTGTGGTCTGACTAAGGTTTTATAAAGTGGTGCTAGTGCTTCATGTGTTCTTGACTCTATCCTTCTGTTTATTATTTAAATATAATAGCTTTATTAATTAAAAAGACTCAAAGGACCAATAGGGTTTTGTTTTGTTTTTTTGCCATCAGTTTTGTCAATCAATCGGTATAGAGCTGGAAGGGACTTAGACGTCTTCTAGTCCAACCCCCTGCTCAAAGCAGGATACCCTACGCCATTTCAAACAAGTGGTGGTACCAACCTCTTCTTAAAAACCTCACAACTTCTGGTGGCAAGCTGTTCCACTGGTTAATTGTTCTAACCGTCAGGAAGTTTCTCCGTAATTCCAAGTTGCTTCTCTCCTTGATTATTTATTTATTTATTTAATTAATTAATTTGTATACCGCCCTTCTCCAACAGGACTCCTGGTGGTGAACAGCCATGGTAAAAACACAATACATAAAATTTAAAAGCAATTTAAAAAAACATTAAATAATTTTGGCCATCAATTTAAAATAACCCAGTTGAAACCAATTATAAATTTAAAACCTCAAGGATGGGATCAAGCCAGCCCGGCTAGGTGAAATAAATAAGTTTTCAGGGCCCGACAAAAAGTCCGGAGGTCTGGTATCATGCATATCTCTGGGGGGAGGTCATTCCGGAGGGCAGGTGCCGCCACAGAGAAGGCTCTCCCCCTGGGGGTCACCAGCCAACATTGTCTGGCCAACAGCACCCTGAGGAGGCCCTCTCTGTGCGAGCGAACTGGCCGGTGGGAGGCTATAGGTGGCAGAAGGTGGTCTCGTAGATACCCTGGCCCTAAGCCATGGAGAGCTTTAAAGGTGGTCACCAACACCTTGAAGAGCACCCGGAAGACCACAGGAAGCCAGTGCAGCTCGCGCAGGAGAGGTGTCACATGGGAGCACCCCGTGGCTCCCATAATCCCCTGCGAGGCCGCATTCTGGACCAACTGGAGCCTCCGAGTGCACCCCAAGGGGAGCCCCATGTAGAGAGCATTGCAGTAGTCCAGGCGGGAAGTGACGAGTGCCTGAGTGACCGTGCGTAGGGAGTCCCGATCTAGAAAGGGACGCAACTGGCGTATCAGGCGGACCTGATAAAAAGCCTCCCTGGCCATGGCCGTCATATGCTCTTCTAAAGACAGCCGTGTATCCAGGAGGACGCCCAAGTTGCGAGCCCTTTCCGTGGGGGCCAATGATTCACCCCCAGTAACCAGCGATGGCACCAGCTGGCTATATTGGGATGCCGGAAGCCACAGCCACTCGGTCTTGGAAGGGTTGAGTCGGAGCCTGTTTCTACCCATCCAGGTCTGCACGGCCTCCAGGCACTGGGACATCACTTCAAGGGCATCGTTGGGGTGGCCTGGGGTGGAGATGTACAGCTGAGTGTCATCAGCGTACTGATGGAACTCCACCCCAAAGCCATGGATGATATCACCCAGGGGCTTTGCATAAATGTTGAACAGAAGGGGCGAGAGGACCGATCCTTGCGGCACCCCACAAACAAGGCACCTCGGGGTCGACTGCTGCCCCCCTGCCAACACAGATTGCGACCGGTCAGAGAGGTAGGAGGAGAACCACCGCAAAATGGTGCCCCCCCACCCCCAACCCCTCCAAACCGGTGCAACATGATACATGATTCTGTGTGGCTTTGCCAAGTAGGTCTTTGGAAGAGTGTTGAGGGAGATAAAGGTTGGTGATGATCCCGAAGGACTTCTCCCAAAGGATGTTTTGCAACTAATTGGGACTCAGCTGTGAATGAACGTAATTCACAGCTGTTGCAATAAAAGAGGTTTTATTCCTGAAGCTAGCTTTCAGGAATAAGATGGAAATAGAATAGAATAGAATAGAATAGAATAGAATAGAATAGAAGAGAAGAGAAGAGAAGAGAAGAGAAGAGAAGAGAAGAGAAGAGAAGAGAAGAGAAGAGAGAGAAGAGAAGAGGAGCTGGAAGGGACGTTGGAGGCGAGTTCTGGAGGCGAGCTGTTCTTAACTTAGAACTAAGGAGAAATTTCCTGACAATGAGAACAGTTAACCAGTGGAGCAACTTGCCTCCTGAACTTGTGGGTGCTCCATCATTAGAGGTTTTCAAGAAGAGACTGGACAGCCACTTGTCTGAAATGGTATAGGGTCTCCTGCTTGATCATGGGGTTGAGCTAGAAGATCTTCAAAGTCCCTTCCAACTGTGTTATTCTGTTAATTCACCAGTGGAGAATGGAATGGAGTGGAGTGGAGTGGAGTGGAGTGGAGTGGAGTAGAGTAGAGTAGAGTAGAGTAGAGTAGAGTAGAGTAGAGTAGAGTAGAGTAGAGTAGAGTAGAGTAGAATAGAATAGAATAGAAAAGAAAATATAGAATAAAAAATAGAATAGAATAGAATAGAATAGAATAGAATAGAATAGAATAGAATAGAATAGAATAGAATAGAATTCTTTATTGGCCAAGTGTGACTGGACACACAAAAGGAATTTGTCTCCGGTGCATAAGCTCTCATTGTCCATCTTCACTCTCTCCTGGTTCCTAGGCCATCACCTTAACCGTTAGCCCAAACTGGCTCTCTAATGGCTTTGTACAATTGTTTTATATTCTGTGATGGGAAATGAATGCACCCAATAAAACCATCCTAGATCCCAATCCGAACACTCTCATTTCCACCTTGTTCTGCAGAGTTCCACTTCCGTAGCATCTCGCTGGTGTCTCTACTCCTTCACCTTCCTTATTTCTCATCTCCAACCGTCTCTTCTTCTCGGCTTGTCCTACAATTAAGGTCTTGAACCTTTTGTTCATGAGGTATTGATCTGCTGCCGTCTGCCTGCAGCTCATTAGGCATTCCTTCATTGTTTCCTATGCAAATGAAGTTAATGAGAATTAGGAACATAATGGGAGACGATTCAGTGTTCTAGTTGGTGGAAAATGGCTCTGACTACCAATTTTCCATTACAGCTGTTTGGTAATTACTTCGGAGTGCCCTGAATTCTAATGGTGGCACCGAGATGCTCCGACACATCCTTCTGGTGCAACCTTACACACGTAAACACACACACACAAAAACACACATACACACACACACAAACAACTGTGCCCAGGTGCTCACACCTTGCAAGATGAGCCTCAGTGATTCCGAAGTCCAAAGAACGCTTTTCAAATGGGGGCAGGAAGGAGAAAACAAAAATTCTTGTGACCTGCTCGGTCCCATCCTAAAGTAAAGAGCACGAAATAACGTATAAAAGCTGCAGGAATACAGATTTGAGCTGAATAGGGTGGGTGGGGAGGGAGGGAGGGAAGGAAATTCCCAAGCACCAGAAGGCAGAGAAGAAACAATGCATGGAAACTTATCAAGGAGAGAAGCAACCTGGAATTAAGGAGAAACTTCCTAACTGTGAGGACCATTAACCAGTGGATCCAGTGGTGGGAATCAGCCAGTTCGCACCACTTCGGGAGAACCGGTTGTTAACTTTCTGAGCAGTTTGGCAAACTGGTTGTTGGAAGAAATCATTAGGGCAGAGAACCGGTTGTTAAATTACTTGAATCCCACCAATGAGTGGAACAGCTAGCTACCAGAAGTTGTGGGTGCTTCATCACTGGAGGTTTTTAAGAAGACTGGACAGCCACTTGTCTGACATGATGTAGGTTGGACTAGAAGACCTCCAAGGTCCTTTCCAACTCTGTTATTCTGTTATTCCTTTTAATTTGAATTCCTGTGCCACACAGTGGGTGGTTAGATCTTGTTTAACCAAAGCAAGCACGGCTGAGACGAACCGATCTCTTAACACAAAACTTGATTGAGCACATCATATCAGCAATGATGAGGGCAAAACCAGATCTAACCATTTCCCGCACAAACCCACCTAGTCAAACTTCAGGTTCTCCTTCCCCTACTATTAGACCAGGTCACATTGTCCAATGGAATCTCCTGGTACTGTTGTGAGAAAGTCTTTCTGACTCCGGTAAACACCTGCTGAACGTCCTTGGTTCCCATGGCTGGCATCGTTCGTGATGTCTGGAGATTTGTTCTACCTCCCCCTTTCCTCCCACCCACCCAGTTTGTTGGCAAGGGGAGAAGCAATAATAGTTAGAGTCCCTTGAGAGTTGGGCGGCATAGAAATTTGATAAATTAAATTAAATTAAATTAAATAGTTGCAACAGCAAAGACGCCTTTTTTGACAGGGGTCTTTTTTGAAGCTTGACAGGGGTCTGCCATTCGAACAGGGGAAGATTCTGCAACATGGCTGTTTATAGCGGTGGGTTTCCAATATTCTTACCACCTTCCGCACATGCACCCAGTCTCGAAAACGTGCCTAAATAGGACGTCATCAAACCGGAATGGATGGGAATGTAGGCGGCCTACCCGTGATCTCCGCTACCAGTTCTCCCGAATCGGAATGAACCAGCGGAATACCACCTCTGGCTGTTTACATGAATATAAAATCATAGGGCTGGAAGGGACCTTGGAGGTCTTCTAGTCCATGCCCCCCCGTGCTCAAGACAGAATACCTTATACTATATTGGTCAAATGATTTCCCCATTAATGGCTTGTCCGAAGCTGGCTGGGAAGATGGTGGAACAATGATCCCGTGAGTCACCGCGCTGCAACTGTCATAAATATACATCGAATGCCCAACTTTTGATCGTGTTGCTGTGGGGATGATGGGCTGATTGTGTTGTGGCTCTGTTACCTGAGCCTGTGTCATCGGCAGGAGAGGACTCCGAGAGTGAAGGAGAGGAGTTGGCAAGGCCTCCCTCTCCAGGACCCTCCTCTCTGGCAATGCCTTTGGTGTCCGCCGAAGGGCAAGAGATAGGGCCAGGGCCAAGCACGTCCACGCAGCCACAGGTGGACAGTGATGAGGGTAATGAGTCTTGGCTGGATCCTCGGCAGCGTTGCAGAGATAAGCTCACACAACAGAAGAAAAGGCGTACCAGAGATTAGGCTGAGTCACTGGACCACACCTCACAGGGTATAAAAGGGGGTGAGGTGGCCATTCAGACTCTGTGACGGACAAAACTAACTACTATCGAGTCACATTGCCTCTTTGGAAACAACATTATCGGCCTTGGATTTATTTTACGAACTGGACAATTCTTGACTGTGGGTATTTTGTTTATTGAGTAAAAGTTCTTGGGAAGCAGCTACTGGGTTGCTGCCAAGCTTCTTATCGGAAGAATTGGTTGTCTGCCAGTTTATTTAACCCCCAGCTGTCTGTTTGTGTGTGTGTGTGTGTGAGACGGGAACAGAACAGATTGTAAGTCACTTTTTCAGTGCTGTCGTAACTTGGAACACTAAATGATTGGCTGTCAGTCAAGGAAGACCTGTAGCTTATTTCATAGAGCAATCTAGCAATTCAAGTGAATAAAGGAATAATACAATTTAGCAGGATTGGCAGGGAGCTTAGAGGTCTTCTAGTCCAACCCCTACTCAAGCAGGAGACCCTATACCCATGATGGCAAACCTATAGCACCCATGCCACAGGTGGCACACAGAGCCATATCAGTGGGCATGCGAGCATTGCTCTAGCTCAGTTCAGGCACACACGCATGCACCGGCCACCTGATTTTCAGGCCTTCCGGGCCCACTGGAAGTCAACAAATGGGCCGTTTCTGGCCTCCAGAGGGCCCCCAAGTGGGTGTGGAAGGCTGTTTTCGCCCTCCCCAGGCTCCAAGAAAGGCTTTGGAGCCTGGGGAGAGCGAAAAACGGACCTACCGGGCCCACTGGGCCATCCTGTGCAAAAAGTGGGGGTTACAGTTAGGCAACTGGAGTTTCTGGTTTTTCTTTGAAGATGTTTCGCTTCTCACCCAAGAAGCTTCTTCATCTCTGATTGGATGGTGGGGAATGGAAGGATTTATGTCCCTTGCAGACAGCTGGTCATTTGCATCCTTTTAATGTTTTAAGAGGACATGCTCATTTTGAAATAACAATCGTGACTTCCATGGACATTTTTCATTACACACCTACAAATAAATCTCTTACAAATATGTTGAAGGTAACAAAGCAAAGGTTTCAAACCTATTCTCCAAAGCACCTGAGGGCAGGATCAGAAGCAATGGGTGGAAACTAATCAAGGAGAAAAGCAACCTAGAACTAAGAAGAAATTTCCTGACAGTTAGAACAATTAATCAGTGGAACAACTTGCCTGCAGAAGCTGTGAACGCTCCAACACTGGAAGTTTTTAAGAAGATGTTGGATAACCCTTTGTCTGAAGTGGTGTAGGGTTTCCTGCCTAAGCAGGGGGCTGGACTAGAAGACCTCCAAGGTCCTTTCCAACTCTGTTATTTCTATTCTATTCTATTCTATTCTATTCTATTCTATTCTATTCTATTCTATTCTATTCTATCCTATCCTATCCTATCCTATCCTATCCTATCCTATCCTATCCTATCCTATCCTATCCTATCCTATCCTACTTTATTCTACTCTACTCTACTCTTTTCTACTACACACTACACTCTGATTCTATTCTATTCTATTCTATTCTATTCTATTCTATTCTATTCTATTCTATTCTATTCTATTCTATTCTGAGAGCATAATTGTCTTTTTAAAAAAATTGTGTGTCCAGGATCATGCCTCGACTCTGCCTTTGAATTTCTTTGAAAGATCCTTTAAAGGCACCCCAAAAAATCAAAAGCTCCAATGTGTAATTTTAGAGATTGTAATCAGGGACCTTATCTAAATCTACATGTATCAAGTTATCCTTGTTTAAAATCGTGCGGCAACAAATATTGCTTTAATTTTAAAAGTTCGCTTCCTCATTTTGCGCTTCTTAAATTGTACGCCGTGACCTTCCTCGAGACTTTTTTATTTTTTTTTAAAAGAAGAACAATAATAATTACAAATACAAAATGGATAGCAGCAATACGCCTCTCCATTAAGCACCTGCGTTCAGGACTCAGCTAATACTTCGTTCTTTATCTCTCTCTCTCTCTCTTTTTTTTTTCCCCCTACGAGCCGTGCTTTAATTGAACAGCCAATTCAAAAGGTCAAATTCATGTAAAAATTTAAAGGCCATTTTTATTATTTGACACGGAACAAATTGTAACTTTATATTGCCTTTAGATGCAAGCCTGTTTGGGGAAAATTAGATTACACTAAAAAAAAAAAAAATCCAACGTGCCTTTTGCAAGCCGTGTTGTATGTCTGTGTGTGATAAAATGCTTGCTTATTTCCAGCGATGGAAAAAACAGAGGCTTCCTGTTTTCTGGGTTTCCCATAAATATATCCCGGAAAATATTGGGCAGCCAGTACGTTCTCCTAATTTGCATTAATACAAATGAGAACTATTAAGTTTAGCTGATTAGCATATTCATAGGCGAGCTTGGTGTCCCCCCCATCCCTTGTATTTAAAATAGTCCCTGATTACGAGCCTGAAGAATTGCATGTAAAAGCAGAAGCTTTCAAACGCAAACAGTGCTTTTCATTGTATTTCAAACTAGGACGTAAATGGAAACAATTTAAGAAAGGGAAGCCATGGTAGATCCAATCTCGCCTTGCCTGTCCTTTAATTTGTGCAAAGCACACAATGGAGAGCCTTTTTAAAGGAAAAAAAAATGGAATAAACACAGGCACATTTTAAGCAAGAGGAGAAAATAGCTACTCATTCCCCTTCTTCCTTTTAATTAGAGTGATGTCAGTTCATAGTCCACAAATGTAGAGTAATGAGTTTCTTCAGACTTGAGCTTAGGAAGGTCAACAAAACTTTAAGATCCCTTGAAGAGTGGTAGGACTTCAATCGCAGAATCGCAGATCACAGATTAACAGAGTTGGAAGGGACCTTGTAGGTCATCTAGTCCTCACACACACACATACACACACACACACACACACACACACACACACACACACACACACAGCTCAAGCAGGAGACCCTACACCATTTCTGACAGATGGCAGTCCAGTCCCTTCTTGAAAGCTTCCAGGGATGACACTCCCACAACTTCCGAAGGCAACTTCTGTTCCATGGGTTGATTGTTCCCACTGTCAGAAAATTTCTCTTTATTTCCAGGTTGAATCTCTCCTTGTTCAGTTTCCATCCATTATTCCTTGTCTGGCCTTCAGGGGCTTTGGAGAATAGCTTGACCTCTTTCTCTCTGCGGCAGCCCCTCAAATATTAGAACACTGCTATCCTGTCTCCTCTGGTCCTTCTCTTCCCTAGACTAGCCATGCCCAGTTCCTTTTTTTAAAAAAAATTGATTTATATGCCGCCCTTCTCCGGAGACTCAGGGTGGCTTACAATGCGTTAAGCAATAGCCTTCATACTTTTGTATATTTATAAAAAGTCAGTTTATTGCCCCCACAAACTGGGTCCTCATTTAACCTACCTTAGAAAGGATGGAAGGCTGAGTCAACCTTGAGCCTGGTAAGATTCGAACCTGCAGTAATTGCAGGCAGCTGTGTTAATAACAGGGTGCTTTAAACCACTGTACTACCAAGGCTCCTTCAACCATTCATCATATGTTTTAGCCTCCAGTCCCCTCATCGGGGGGTTGGGAGCGGGAGGCACTGTTCTACGGTGGTTCTCCTCCTATCTCTCGGGCCGTACAGAAGCGGTGTTGGCAGGGGGGCAGAGGTCGGCTATGAGGCCCCTCACTTGTGGAGTGCCCCAGGGGTCGGTCCTCTTGCCTCTCCTGTTCAACATCTATATGAAGCCGCTTGGGAAGATCATCCGTGCGGTATCATCAGTACGCTGATGACACCCAGCTTTTTATATCCATCCCAAACCAGCCCAGTGATGCCCTCGACATGATGTCCCGCTGCCTGGAAGCGGTACGGACCTGGATGGGGAGGAACAGGCTCCGACTCAACCCCGCCAAGACCGAGTGGCTGTGGGTACTGGCATCTTGGTCCAATCGAGATATTCCATCGTTGACCATCGGAGGTGAGGTGTTACCCCCTGTGGATAGGACTCGCAACTTGGGTGTGCTCCTGGATTCACGGTTGTCTCTGGAAGATCATGTAACGACTGTGACCAGGGGGGCATTTGCCCAGGTCCGCCTTGTGCGCCAGTTGTGCCCTTACTTGGACCAAGATGCCCTACGCACCATTACTCATGCGCTGGTCACCTCCCATCTTGACTACTGCAACACTCTCTACCTAGGGCTGCCCTTGAAAACCACTCGAAGGCTTCAGCTGGTGCAGAATGCAGCCGCGCGGGTTGTGATGGGAGCGTCCCAACACTCCCATATTACAACCCTCCTGCGCGACTTGCATTGGTTACCGGTTGCCCTTCGGGTGAGGTTCAAGGTCCTGGTTATCACCCACAAAGCCCTTCATGGCCTAGGCCCAGGATATTTGTCAGACCCCCTGCAGCCAGCAACAATTCCCAATTGCCCAGTGCGTTCCCACAGACAGGGCCTCCTCAGGGTGCCGTCGGCCAGACAGTGTCAGCTGGCGACCCCCAGGGGGAGAGCTTTCTCTGTGGGTGCACCCACCCTCTGGAACCAGCTTCCTTTGGAGCTCCGGATGGACCCTGACCTTCACTCGTTCCACCGCGATTTGAAGACCTGGTTGTTCCGCAGCCTGGACTGATGGGTGAGGGATGGGGGGTTTAATGAATTTTAAATTGTTTTAAATTGGAATTTTAATTTTATATTGTCTTTTAATGAGGAACTGTGCATTTTTACCATTGTGAGCCGCCCTGAGTCCTTGGAGATAGGGCGGCATATAAAGAAATAAATAAATAGATCATCCTGGTTGCTCTTCTCTGCACTCTTTCTAGAGTCTCAATATATAGCAGGCCATCAAAATGATAGCAGTTTTCCAGTATTTGAGGGGCTGCATTAAAGAAGAGGGGGTGAACCTAGCCTCCAAAGTACCAGAAGGCAAGAGAAGAAACAATGGGTAGAAACTAATCAAAGAAGAGAAGCAACCTGGAATTAAGGAAAAACTTCCTGATAAGTGAGAAGAATTAACCAGTGGAACAGAAGTTGCTTTCAGAAGTTGTGGGTGCTCCAACACTGGAGGTTTTTAAGAAGAGACTGGACAGCCACTTGTCTGAAATGGTCTGTTTGAGCAGGTGGTTGGATTAGAAGACCTCCAAGATCTCTTCCAGCTCTACTCTGATTGATTGATCAAAGTGCCAGAATCTTTGGACTGTGTGTCTCTCTCTGTGTAACTTGCCTCTTATGGATGAAACTCAAATTCTTAAGGGTTTCATGATCTCTTTCCCCTTTCAGTTCTGTCTTTGTTCTCTCCCGTCTCTGAACTGTGCCGTTGACATCTGTAATGGAATGCGTAGGTGGCCTTGGGGGAGGAAGGGAAGGGAAGCTGCCTAGGAAACCATCAGAGAAAGGAGGCAGGAGCCCCCAGAGACTTAACAGTCAAGGAAGAAAGTTAGGAACAGAGATGGTATTCAGCTGGTTCGTACTGGTTCGGGCGAACTGGTAGCGGAGATCGTGGGTGGCCCCGCCCCCTGCCCCGGCACTATGCCGTCCTATTTAGTCATGTTTTTGAGGCCAGGTGCATGCATAGAAGGTATGCACACAAGCAAAGCACATGTGCAGAAGGCCGGGCGCATGCACAAAAGGTGCATGCGCATGCAAAGCTAGCATGCATGAGAACAGCGAACTGGGTGGTAACAATATCTGAAGCCCACCTCTGGTTAGGGAGGATCTGCCTTACAGGATCAGGTGGTTAAAAGTAACCATGGAAGACTTCTACTTTCTGACGTGCAAGATTATGTTCATGTAGTCTTACAATAAAGTAGAATTAGCCCATATGGTCATGTTTCCTCTCTGGTTTACCCAGGACAGGGGTCGGCAACCTTAAACACTCAAAGACCCACAAAGGTCTTAACCGGAAGCCCCCCATTCAATTCTGAAGCTGACTGGAAGTCTGGTTCCCCCACCATAGAATCTCCTCCTAGCACAGCGTCCTTTTTCCTCTCCCTGTCCTAACCAAAAGCCCTATCAATTGTGGAGCTGACCGGCGACAGGGAGCCGCAGCAGAGGGATGAAAGAGCCACATGTGGCTCCAGAGCCGCAGGTTGCTGACTCCTGACCCAGGAGGATAACCAGACAAGATCCTTTCTCAATTCACTCTCATTCCATGATGGAATAAATTGAGTGTAAATGCTTAACTGTACAGATATATCAGAAATGTAGGCTTTGTTTATTTGTTTGTTTGTATCCCACCTTTATCATTTTGCAAATAACTCAAGGCGGCAAAGATACCGAGATACCTTCCTCCTCTTATTTTCCTCAGAACATCAACCCTGTAAGGCGAGTTGGGTTGAGAGAGAGAGGGACAGGACCAAAGCCTTGGTAGTACAGGGGTTTAAGGCACCCTGTTATTAAGCTGGTTATTAAGACCAGCTGCCTGCAATTACTGCAGGGTTCGAATCTCACCAAGGCTCAAGGTTGACTCAGCCTTCCATCCTTTCTAAGGTAGGTAAATTGAGGACCCAGTTGTGGGGGCAATAAGCTGACTTTGTATAAAATATACAAAAGGATGAAGGCTATTGCTGAGCACATTGTAAGCCGCCCTGAGTCTTCGGAGAAGGGCGGCATATAAATCAAATTAAAAAAAAAAAAGTCCCCCAGTCAGCTTTCATGCCTAAGACAGAACTAGAACTCACTGTCTCCTGGTCATTGGCCCAAAGTCACCCAGTTAGCTTTTATGTCTGAGGTGGGACTAAAACTCATAATCTCCTGATGATTGGCTCAAAGTCACCCAGTCAGCTTTCAGGCCTAAGGCAGAATCAGAACTCACCATCTCCTACTGATTAGCTCAAAGTCATCCAGTTAGCTATTATGCTAAAGGTGAGACTAGAACTAATCGTTTCCTGCTTTCCAGACTGGTTCCTTAACTATGAGACCAAACTGGCTTTCTTCTCAAAAAAAAAAAAAATGTTATTTCCTAAATAAAACTTGACTATTATTCTTTCATGCAAGTATCATCCTCAAGAATATTTTTTTATGAAATGATAATCATGAATTTAATATCTTTTACCGTGCATTCTCCCTGCTATGCATAGTGGTCTCTGCCCAACCATTGGTATTAAAATACAGGAAAGGCCAACATCCCATTCAAGTTGATGATCACACATTACTTTCTTAAACTTTATTCTACCTAAAACTATCTGAATATCTTGTCCCCTTTTCCATTTTGGGGGTATTTTCCCCCTTTAGTATAATGACACTGAATGCATCTAAAATTGATCTCACAGCATTTTCAAATCAGAGTTCTATATTTGCATTTGGGTGTCTGTGCATTTCTTCCTATATTTTGTTACATTATATTTTATAAGTTGTAAAAAAAAAAAGGATGGTGTTTAAAATATTAGAAATCAAATCAATTCCATTAAGAGGCTTGTTCACAAAATAAGAAGAGCTGGTGTGGTGCAGAGTTGAATATGTTGGACTTGGAACAGGGAGACTCAACTCAACAACACAACAACTCAACAACTCAACAACGATCGAGGAATGGATTTTGAAGATGGCCAGTTTGGCAGAGATGGCGAAGATTTCGGCATATTTAAAAGACTGTTCACAAGAGACTTATGAATGGGAATGGAAAAAGTGGATAGATTATGTTCAGAACAAATATCAAACTAGGAAGTATCAAATAGCTTTTATTTGAAAATGTTATATTAAGATAGAAATATTTTAATGTAATGAAGATGAAAAACTACAAGGGGGAGGGAGGGGTTCAAGTTTTATGCAAGGGGGGGTTTCCTTGATTTGAGTATATTGTGTGGAAGTCTGGGGGGAGGGGAGGGTTAGGGAGGGCTAGGGAGGATGAGGTTGGGAGGTTTGGGGTGGGTTGAGGGAGGGGGAAAAAGGGGTGAAAATGTAATTGTAAAACTTTTGCAATAAAAAAATAAAAAAAAAACAACTCAACAACTCAACAACTCAACAACTCAACAACTCAACAACTCAACAACTCAACAACTCAACAATTCAACAACTCAACAACTCAACTCAACAACTCAACAACTCAACTCAACAACTTAACTCAACTCAACTCACTAACTCAATAACTCAACTCAACAACTCAACTCAACAACTCAACTCAACAACTCAACTCAACATAATAAGAGAACCAGAAAGGAGGTAGACACCTTGCATTTTTATATCTGAAGTGCAGGCCTTTAAACTCAGCCTTTTCTGTTCAAATATTCTGTTCAAATATTCAAATACATACTATCTCTAGCTTGAACTGTTGCTGATGAGCTTGTAATTTCCTAGATCCCAAGACCTATTCCACAAAATATTGGCTTAACATTAGTGACTTCCCGCTTCATTTAAGACATCAATCACACAACGTCGCTTAAAAAAAACAAAAAAGACCAGCGATTTCTAAAGTGCCTTTTCTTAATGATGCTATGAAAACAATGTCAAAACAGGGACCAAGAGAGGAAACTCTGAAATATTTGATAAGGTTACAAATTGAGCTATAAACAAGAACTTGTACTGAAGTATTACTCCCTTTGGCAAGTTACCCAACTGTGTTTCTCTCGGTGTTCTTTAATGCAGTGCAATGTGCCCACGCACATGAATTGCAGGATGGATGTGCTGGACTTCAGTAAACAGCTCTATGGAACAGTCGGCCTGTAACAGAATCCATGTCTCCCAGTCTGGCTGGAAAATTATTTGATTCCTCCAACTAATGTGAACTGAAGGCACTTTGGGTTCTTATAACTAAAGTATTAGCATTTTCAGTGGTTGCACACATCTGTAATGAAGGTTTTACTGAGAATGAATTCAGAAGGTTCAGATTACCGTATTTTTCAGACTATAAGATGCACCTAAATTTAGAAGAGGAAAACAAACAAAACAAAAAAGTTTTGGGCCTCTGTGTGCCCCATTTTTTTGACCCTTTTCCAGCCTTTTTTCTGCCCATTTTCGAGGCTTTTCTTGGTCCATTTTGAGGCTTTTTTCAGACCATTTTTGAGGCTTTTTTCAGGCCATTTTTGAGGCTTTTTTGGCTCATTTTCAGGGCATTTTTTCACCCATTTTCGAGGTTTTCTTGGCCTGATTTTTTCAGAAAAATGGGCTGAAGAAAGCCTCAAAAATGGGCCAAAGAAAGCTTCAAAAAACACTGAGGCACCGTGTCTTTTAATATTCCCCAAAATATTTCATTCTTGGGGAGGGGTGGGGTGGCTTTCCACATTGCCTTAATTCAATAGTATGCACCAGCGATGGTACGTAACTTCCCTTCTTTCTCACATTCCTTATCTCAAATTTTCAAGGTCTTTAGTATTACTTTGGAAGCATCCCACCTCCTGAAATATATATTGCAAAAAAGGATATATGTGTCTGTCTGTCTGTCTGTCTGTCTGTCTGTCTGTCTCTCTATCGCTATCTCTCTCTCCCTCCCTCTCTCTCTCTCTCTAATCTCTCTCTCATCTATCTATCTATCTATCTATCTATCTACCTATCTATCTATCTATCTATCTATCTATCTATCTATGTCTGTCTGTCCGTCTGTTGTCTATCATCATCTATCTATCATCATCTATCATCTAAATCTATTTATCTACCTAATTACCTACTTACCTACCTATTAATCTATCAAATCATCTATCTATCTATCTATCTATCTATCTATCTATCTATCTATCTATCTATCTATCTATCTATCTATCTTCCTCTTTCCTACAGTCCCTGGCCATGAACTCATCCTAGGGAGTTGTGAAGATTCTCTACGCATTTTCTCGTTGAATGTTAATATGCCCACATGAGAAGGATGCGAGTGATGTTATCCATTATGTAAATCAGTGTCAAGTGGTACTTTACGGTCTAGAGCGAACCTACCTGGTGTGGTGTATGATTCGGGTGGTGTGATTAAAGGCCTCCAGAACTGTGTCATCCTTTTGTGCTTAAAACAAAGAGGTGTAAGATTCAAGCTGCTGACATCATTTTAAAGGGCTTTTAAAAGAGCTTTTTGTTCTCTCTTTCTTGCTTTCTCTCTCTCTCTCTCTCTCTCTTTCTCTTTCTCTCCCTCTCCCTCTCCCTCTCCCTCCCTCTCCTCTTCCTCTCTTCCTCTCTCCCTCTCTCTCCCCCCTCCCCTCTCTGTCTCTCCCTCCCTCTCTCCCCCTCTCCCTCTCCCTCTCCCACTCTCCCCTCTCCCTCTCTCTCTTCCTCTCTCCCCTCCCTCTTTCTTTTTCCTCCTCTTCCATGTTTAGATCCTTTGTATACAAAGAAAGCAAAGCTTGAAAGTGTATGAATGCCCTACTCTAGAAAGGACAGAGGGGTAAGGTGTACCTTAAAAGGAGCAGGACATTATGAAAAGCTTTCTAAAAGAGAAAGAGATTCTTCAGCTTCTTCAGCTCTGACTGGATGGTGGGGAATGAAAGGATTTATGCTCCTTGCAGACAGCTGGTCATTTGCATCCTTTTAGAGGGTCATTGAGGCCACCTGGACGTTTCTCTGTGTCCTCAGGGTCACCTGAGTGGTGGAAATGAGTGTGGAGCCTTCTTGCACCAGCTGAATGGACTGTGTTGTAGACTGGAGATAGATGTTGTAATATTCCTCTCCTTCTGTTGAGAGGGGGCTGTTCAGTTTGGACATTCTCTTTCAAACCAGCAGTCCTCTCTGTCCAAAATGTGGATTTAGAATAGAATAGAATAACAGAGTTGGAAGGGAGATTGGAGGTCTTCTGGTCCAATTCCCTGCTTAGGCAGGAAACCCTACACCACTTCAGATAAATGGTTATCCAACATCTTCTTACTAAGGCTTTATAAAGTGGTACTAATTCTTCATGTGATCTTGATTCTACGCCTCTGTTTATACAACCAAGGATCGTATTAGTTTTATTGGCTCCTGCCACAATATCATCTGTGTCCACCACATTATTACTTTTTTAGAATAGAATAACAGAGTTGGAAAGGACCTTGGAGTCCAACCCCTTGCTTAGGCAGGAAACCCTACACAACTTCAGACAAATGGTTATCCAACATCTTCTTAAAAACTTCCAGTGTTGGAGCATTCACAACTTCTGGAGGCAAATTGTTCCACTGATTCATTGTTCTCACTGTCAGGAAATTTCTCCTTAGTTCTAAGTTGCTTCTCTCCTTGATTAGTTTCCACCCATTGCTTCTTGTTCTACCCTCAGGTGCTTTGGAGAATAGCTTGACTCCCTCTTCTTTGGGGCAACCCCTGAGACATTGGAACACTGCTATCATGTCACCCCTAGTCCTTCTTTTCATCAGACTAGACATGCCCAGTACCAGCAATCGTTCTTCATATGTTTTAGCCTCCAGTCCCCTAATCATCTTCATTGCCCTTCTCTGCACTTTTTCTAGAGTTTCCACATCTTTTTTACATTGAAGACTTTGCTGTCTCCAAAAGAGTGGCCCATGTCTTTTAAATGCAGATGGACTGCTGAATCTAAGTCCTGATGGCTTTGTTCTCCTATGTTGTGCCATGTGTTTGTGAAGTGGTTGTTTTTGTTATGAAGTCATTGGGGGAAACGAAACAACTCACTAGTAGTGAGTTTAGCATCACAGTATTCTGGCTGCTTGTTTGTTTCCTTTTATTTATTTATTTATTCATTCATTCATTCATTTTTGTAGTGGTTTGTCTTTCAATTTTTTCTTAGTTGATCAGGATGTTGTTGTTGTTGTTAGTTGCGAAGTCCCGTCCAACCCATCACGACCCCATGGACAACGTTCCTCCAGGCCTTCCTGTCCTCTACCATCCTCTGGAGTCCATTTAAGCTCACGCCGACTGCTTCAGTGACTCCATCCAGCCACCTCGTTCTCTGTCGTCCCCTTCTTCTTTTGTCCTCAATCGTTCCCAGCATTAGGCTCTTCTCCAGTGAGTTCTTCCTTCTCATGAGGTGGCCAAAGGATTTGAGTTTCATCTTCAGGATCTGGCCTTCTAAAGAGCAGTCAGGGTTGATCTTCTCTAGGACTGACCAGTTGGATCGCCTTGCAGTCCAAGGATCAGGATACGGAATACAAAATAAAGTAACCATTATGGAAAGGTAGGGGAGGAAAAAGGGAAGAGGCTGCCGTGTTATGATCTCTTACTGTACTAAAAAAGAGTTGGAAGTCAGGGCTTTCATACACACACACTGCTCCTTTCCCCCCCTTTCGTTTATTTTGAACGGATAGGGAAAGAAAAAACAGATGGACTCATCTTGTCAAGCTAAGCAGGAAACACCTCTTAGTGAAACTGGAAAAGCCAGGGCTTCGCTTGTAGCTCGCAATTACAGAATTGATAAGACTTTAATAGATGGTCTGAGCAAAGGAAGACTCTAATCAGCTTTTTTCTAATTAAAACGATCAGCAAGTTGGCAACGGTGCCAAGTGATTGGTACAGATTTTCCAGATCCAGGAAAGAAAAACAACAACAACAACAAGGCAAGACCAATTTACCTTCCAAAATGAGATGTTCACGAGGGTTCGTAAACCTTCCTGAACTAACTCTACTTTTCTTCCAGATGCTGATTTCAGTCACTGGGGCTCCATCACTCGTTCAAGGGAAGATGGATCTTCTTCTGTCAAGAAGTTTGTTTGTTTGTTTGTTCATTTGGTTGCTGCAATATAAGAAAAGAGGTTGAGGCTTTAGAAAGAGTGCGGAGATGAGCAATACAGATGATTAAGGGACTGGAGGCTAAAATATATGAAGAACGGTTGCAGGAATTGGAAACGTCAAGTCTAATGAAAGGAAGGTCCAGGAGTGAAATGATAACAGTCTTCCAACATCTCAGGGGCTGCCACAAAGAAGAGGGAGTCAAGCTATTCTCCAAAGCACCTGAAGGTAGAACAAGAAGCAATGGATGGAGTGGCGCAGTACTGGAAGAAGGAAGATTTACCTACTATTCAAGAATGGACTTTAAAAGTAGTAAATTTAACAGAAATGGCGAAAATTTCAGCATATCTAAAGGACCATTCAAATGAGAAATATATGCTAGAATGGAAAAGATGGATTGATTATATTCAAGGCAAATATCGGACTAAAAAATTTCAAATAGCTTATGAATGATCAAAGAGATTTTATAAAGTACTTAGTAAAAGGGGAGTTAAAAGTTCAAGAGGGGGATAGGAGGCTATAGATAATTAGTTTATGTTAGCTTATGATTGTCAAATGTTATACCCTGTATTTTGCTCTGGGAAGTGGGGGGGGAGGGGAAGGAGAGGGTGGGAAGGGGAGCAGGGAGGGGGAAAATGTCTGTAAAACTTTTTAAAACTTTTCAATAAAAAAAAAGAAGCAATGGGTGGAAACTAATCAAGGAGAGAAGCAAGTTAGAACTAAGGAGAAATTTCCTGACAGTTAGAACAATTAATCAGTGGAACAACTTGCCTCCAGAAGTTGAGAATGCTTCAACACTGGAAATTTTTAAGAAGATGTTGGATAATCATTTGTCTGGAATGGTATTGGCTCTCCTGCTTGATCAGGGGGTTGGACTAGGATGCTGCACTAGGAGGAGACTCTATGGTGGGGGAACCAGACTTCAGTCAGCTCCAGAATTGAACGGGGGGCTTCCGATTAGGACCTTTGTGGCTCTTTGAGTGTTGCCCACCCCCTGGACTAGACATACCCAATTCCTGCAACCATTCTTCATATGTTTTAGCCTCCAATCCCCTAACTACACAGTTTGCAGATATTCTACCTTCAAGTGCTTATAGTGAGCAATGACTCCAGATGAAGGGAAGAATTTATGCCAAAACATATTCCAGAGGTTCCCGAATGTAAACAAATGCTATCGATCCAATCAAGGCTTGTGTGCCCAACATACATAACTCAGAAACCTCCGGTCTGTTGCCTTATTTTGAAGGGCTGCCAGGGACTGCTCTATGTTCTGAATGCCATTGATGCGCAGCAGACTTTAGCTCATTTGTAGAATAGATAAATGGACGGAATCAATACTCGGCTGCATTCGTAGAACTGGTTATTCTGGGTTACTGAAGCGGTTAGTGTTAACCTGGTTAAGTTGGGTGACTGAATCAATGCATATTCTCAACTCATGCAATAATTGTGAACTGACAAAAAGGAGAGGGTTTCAATCAGAATTAGAGCTGGGAGGGTCCTTAGAGGTCTCCTAGTCCAACCCCCTATACACTATAGGAGCCTGGATAGCTCAACAGACAGAGCTCTGTAATTTAACACCAGCTGTCTGCAATTAAAGTAAGATCGAATCTCACCAGGCTCAAGGTTGACTCAGCCTTCCATCCTTTCTATGGTAGGTAAATTGAGGACCCAGTTTGTGGGGGCAATAAGCTGACTTTGTATAAATATACAAAAGTATGGAGGCTATTGCTTAACGCACTGTAAGCCGCCCTGAGTCTCCAGAGAAGGGCGGCATATAAATCAAATTAAAAAAAAAACTATACAATTTGAGACAAGTGGCTGTCCAGTCTGTGGGGCTTTGTGATACAATCAGTCAGAATAGAGCTGGAAGGGACCTTGAAGGTCTTCTAGTCCAGCCCCCTGCTCAACCCTATACAATTTCAGACAAGTGACTATCCAGTCTCTTCTTAAAAACCTCCAGGGATGGAGAACCCAAACTTCTGAAGGCAAGTGATTCCACTGATTAATTGTCCTCACAGTTAGGAAGTTTCTCCTGAATTCCAGGTTGCTTCTCTCCTTGATTAGTTTCCACCATTGTTTCTTCTCCTGCCTTCAGGTGCTTTGTAGAATAATTTGACCCCCTCCTTTTTGTGGCAGCCCCTCAAATACTGGAATACTGCTATGATGTGACCCCTAGTCCTTCTTTTCTCTAGACTAGCCATACCCAGTTCCTGCAACCGTTCTTCATGTTTTACTCTCCAGGCCCTTAATTATCTTAGTTGCAATTCTCAATAAAAAGATAAAGCTAAAAGGTTTCCTCTGTCCAAGCATATCTGACTCTAGGGAGCCATGCTCATCTCTGTTTCTTAGAGAAGGGAGCCAATATTGTCCACAGATGCTTCCATGGTCATGTGGCCAGCATGACTATATGCCGAGGTGCACACACGCTGTTACCTTCCCATCAAAGTGGTACCTATTTTGAAGTTGTTAGTTGCAAAGTCGTGTCTGACCCATCGCGACCCCATGGACAGTGTTCCTCCAGGCCTAACTGTCCTCTACCATCCTCTGGAGTCCATTTAAGCTCACACCAGCTGCTTCAGTGACTCCATCCAGCCACCCCATTCTCTGTCATCCCCTTCTTTTTTTTCCCTCAATCTTTCTCAGCATTACGCTCTTCTCCAGTGAGTCCTTCCTTCTCATTAGGTGGCCAAAGTATTTGAGTTTCCTCTTCAGGATCTGGCCTTCTAAAGAGCAGTCAGGGTTGATCTCCTCCAGGACTGACCGGTTGGATGGCCTTGCAGTCCAAGGGACTCGCAGGAATCTTCTCCAGCAATATAGTTCAAAGGCCTCAATTCTTTGGCGCTCAGCCTTCCTTATGGTCCAACTTTCACAGCCAGACATTGCAACTGGGAAAACTATAGCCTTGACTATAGGCATTTTTGTTGGCAGGGTGATGCCTCTGCTTTTTTGAATGCTGCCTAGATTTGCCATAGCTTTCCTCCTCAGGAGCAAGAATTTTTTTTAATTTCTTGGCTGCAGTCCCCATCTGCGGTGATCTTGGAGCCCAGGGAAATAAAATCTGTCACTACCTCCATTTCTTCCCCATCTATTTGCCAGGAATTGAGAGGGCTGGGAGCCATGATCTTAGGTTTCTTAATGTTGAGACAGTCTTGACATTTCTTGTTTAACCATGTCCAGCTTGCCTATTTATTTACTTACATTTGCATGCTTTTGAACTGCTAGGTTGGCAGGAGCTGGGGCGAGTGTGGGAACTCACCCTGTCGTATGGTGTTCGGGTCTCAAACCCAGGCTGTCACCTTTCCAGCTCAGTGTCTTCAAGCTGAGCCATCATGCTCTTGTCAATAATAATAATAATAACATCCAAAACATTTGGATAGTGGACATGGCAGTACCTGGAGAGAGAGCAGAATAGAAGAAAAAGAACTGGAGAAGATAACTAATTATAACAAGACCTGCAAATGGAAATAGGATGACTATGGCAGAAGCAAGCAAAGATAGTACCAACTGTAATAGGCACCTTGGGTGCCATCCCAAAACAACTGGAGCACCACTTGAACTCCGTCAGCATTGACAAATTTGCCGACGGTCAATTGCAGAAGGCAGCTTGACTTAGAACAGCTTCCAATCTTGCGACGATATCTTTAACACCGCAAAAGTCAACATCTGTCTATCCGAGGTCAGTGGTCGGCAACCCGCTGCTCTGGAGCCACATGTGGCTCCTTTTATCCCTTTGCTGCAGTGCCCTGTCGCTGGTCGACTCCACAATTGATAGGGCTTTCGGTTAGGACAGGTAGAGGAAAAAGGACGCCATGCTAGGAGGAGACTCTATGGTGGGGCAACCGGACTTCCAGTCGGCAAAGGAAAAAGAACGCTGCGCTAGGAAGAGACTCTATGGTGGGAGAACCAGACTTCTGGTTAGTTCCAGAATTGAACGGGGGGTTTCTGGTTAGGACCTTTGTGGCTCTTAGAGTGTTTAAGGTTGCTGACCCCTGTCCGAGGTCCTTGGGAAGAACTTGGTAGGTGAACAAAAATGCCAAATCCAGTTATGAACATCTGGCTGACTGCAATGAATAATGTCCTCAAACAACATCTGTCTAGCCCAGATTTCTTGGGAAAGGCTCCATAGGTAGATAAAAACGTCAAGTTCTGTCTAACTATCTGGCTGCTTCTGCGATGAATTCTAATTCTAATAATAATAATAATAATATGCCTTTGTGTGGAAAGGAAAAAAAGAAACGATCCCATCATTTTCACAACAGCTCCTTGCCCTTGGGTTGAAGATAGAGACAAGCAGAATTGTTCTCACCTCACTTAGTTGTGATGTGGAGTCTTTGTTCCTCTTCACTCGCCAACTGTCTGTGGTCATTAATGCGAAATGTTTATCTGGCAATGCTGCTTTCTTGATTACAGTTTAATAATGCTGATGTCACAAGAAGTTACTCAGGAACATTTCTAATGGCACTTTTATTATTAACAATGGGGAGATGTGTCACATTTCTCCGGCACCACAACAAGTCGCTTCTTTGCCATTTCTCTCTGTTAAGAGATTTGAAGAATAAAATAACAGCCCTATGGATCATCCGGGCCAAAGATTTATTCATTTATTTGAAGCAGCCACTGATACCTTGCTTGCTGTATGACATTTTTTTCCACAAAATCAGGTGGTGGAGGATTAAGAGAGAGAGAAAGAGAAAGAGAAAGAGAAAGAGAAAGAGAAAGAGAAAGAGAAAGAGAAAGAGAAAGAGAAAGAGAAAGAGAAAGAGAAAGAGAAAGAGAAAGAGAAAGAGAAAGGGAGAGATGGAAAAATGGAGAGAAAGAGAAAGGAAAGAGAGAGAGAAAGAGAGAGAGGGAGGGAGAAAGGAAAAGAGAAAGAGAGAGTGAATGGGAAAGAGACAAAGAAAGACAGAAAGAGAAAGGGATAGAGAGAGAGAAAAAGAGAAAGAAAGGGAAAGGGAAAATAAAGGGAAAGAGAAAGGGATAGTGAAAGAGGAAAAGACAAAGAGAGAAAGGAAAGAGAGAGAAAAGGGAAAACCAGAGAGACAGAGAAAGAGAGAAAGAGAAAGAGAAGGAGAAGGAGAAAGAAAAAAAGAAGAAGAAAGAGAAAGAGAAAGAGGAAAAGAAGGGGAGGGGAGGAGGAGGAGGAGGAGAAGGTGAAGGTGAAGGAGAAAGAGAAAGAGAAAGAAAGAGAAGAAGGAGAAAGAGAAGGAGAAAAAGGAGAAGGAGAAGGAGAAGGAGAAGGAGAAGGAGAAGGAGAAGGAGAAGGAGAAGGAGAAGGAGAAGGAGAAGGAGAAAGGAATCCTCTGAGGCAAAACTCTAGATAGCATTTCTCAACCTTGGCTGCTTCAAGATGTATGGACTTCAACTCCCAGAATTCTCCAACCAGCATTCTGGAAGTTGAACTCCATGTAAATTAAAAGGAACGGTGGCTTAGGGAATTCTGGGAGTTGAAGTCCACACACCTTCAAGGTACCAAAGTTGAGAAACACTACGTACGGTAGAACACATTGAGGAATAAGTTGGTGGGGCAATTGGCAATTAGATGCCCACAGACATTTTCAGGAAGATGAACCAGATGATCACCGTCCTCCTGGACAATTGGTTCCCAGAACTGGTATTCAAGCTAGGCTGCTGCTGGTTTGAAGATCCCATGTAGGAAACCCCGAGGAATTTGACCATTTATCATCCCAACTGGTCACAAACGCCACCGTTTCTGGTGGCATCAATCTCACAACCGGTTCTGAGAGCAGATTTCATGCAGCGATGTGTGTTCCAGACGATGCAACCCACAATTTGATTGCATTTGTTCCATGATGTTAGAAATAATAATAATAATAATAATAATAATAATAATAATAATAATAATAATAATAATAATAATAATAATAATATTTTATTTCTATACCGCCCTTCTCCCGAAGGACTCAGGGCGATGTTCAGCCAATTTAAAAACACAAGACACAACAATGATTAAAAATTAAAAATAATTAAATAGATTTGGCTCAAATTTAAAACCCCAGAAATTTAAAATACCCCAATTTAAAACTATTATGTTGATAGCCCGGCCTGGCGGAACAACAGGGTCTTCAGTGCGCAGCGAAACACCCAGAGGTCGGAGATCTTACGTATTTCTGGGGGGAGTTCATTCCAAAGGGCAGGGGCTCCCACAGAGAAGGCCCTCCCCCTGGGTGTCGCCAGCCAACATAACTTGGCCGATGGCACCCTGAGGAGACCCTCTCTGTGGGAGCGGACTGGTCGGTGGGAGGCTATTGGTGGCAGAAGACGGTCTCGAAGGTACCCGGGTCCTATGCCATGGAGCGCTTTAAAGAAATAGATGAGACTTTTCAGTTGGGTTTTATTTTAAGAGGGGGGCACTTCAGATGAAAGTTGAAGAGAAATGCATGGTTGATTTTCCCTTCCGGGATGAAATAAAAGGGACAAATACCTTTGAAGCATGGACTTATCAGTTGCTATTTTTTTTAAAGAAACCTTTGATGTTGGCTGAAGTACGAGAAGCTATGATGTTGAATTAGGAACCAGAATAAACAATCAAATCTGTATTTGAAATGTACAGAATAAGAGACACAGATCAATGTACCCTGCAACTAAATATATTGGCTTTTAAGTAAGTACCGTATTTTTCGGTGTATAAGTCGCTCCGGACTATAAGACGCACTTACCTTTTTGTGGAGAGGAAAACAAGGGGGAAAAAAATCTGCCTCTGCCTCCCAACAATTTGCCTCCTTGCAGCAAATGGGGCACGCAGCAATAGGCAATGGCAATCCCTGCAGCCTGAAACAGCTGATGGTCGGGAGGCCGATCCAACCGACAATCAGCTGCTTGTGCTAATCAGGCTGTGCTGAAGCTGAAACGGGCTGTTTGCTGTTTGCTGCACGGAGGCAAAATGCTAGGAGGCAGAGGCCAAAGGGAGGGGACCGGTGGTGGGTGGGGCTACATTTGGTGTATAAGACACACCCAAATTTTCACCCTCTTTTAGGGGGGTGGAGTGCATTTTATACTCTGAAAAATACGGTACATTACTAGCCGAATTGGTGTTTCACATCAGCATGGATTAATTTTGCTTGAAAACATCAATAGTCAATAATCGATAATAATCAATAATCTAGTGAAAAGAAGGGCTAGGGATGACATGATAGCAGCGTATCAATGTTTAAGGGGCTGCCACAAAGAAGAGGGGGTCAACCTATCCTCCAAAGCACCTGAAGGCAGAACAAGAAGCAACGGATGGAAATTAATCAAGGAGAAAAGCAACCTAGAACTAAGGAGAAACTTCCAAACAGTGAGAACAATTAACCAGTGGAACAACTTGCCTCCAGAAGTTGTGGCTGCTCCATCACTGGAGGTTTTTAAGAGGAAATTGGACAACTATTTTTATTAAATGGTATAGGGTCTCTTGCTTGAATAGAATGCTGGACTAGAAGAATTCCAAGGTTCCTTCCAACTTGGTTGTTCTATTCGTTATTCTGTTATTCTTTCTATGATCATGTGTATCCATCCCATCAAGCCCAAAGAAAGTGCAGAATGGTATAGGACAATGATGGCTAACCTTTTCGGCACCGAGTGCCAAAACTGGACTGTGCGCACATGCCGGCATGCTGGAACCCAGAAGAAAGCAGCTGGCAAGTGTGCATGTGTGCGGCAGCCAGTTTCTCTTCCGGGTTCTGTTGCACGCATGCACACTGGCCAGCTGCTCTATTCTGGGTTCCAGTGCCTGCATGCACACTGCACAATTGGTCTTTGAAGACCAGCTGGCCAGTGCACATGCATGTGCCAGAACCCAGAATAAAGCAGCTGGCCGGTGCGCATGCATGCCAGCTGCCAGCGATAAAACCCGGAAGAGCAGCTGGTGACCCACAGAGAGGGCTCTGCGTGCCACCTCTGGCACATGTGCCATAGGTTTGCCATCACGGGTATAGGATGTTGTGGCTCCGTTACCTGAGCCTGTGTCATCGGCAGGAGAGGACTCCGAGAGTGAAGGAGAGGAGTTGGCAAGGCCTCCCTCTCCAGGACCCTCCTCTCTGGCAATGCCTTCGGTGTCCCCCGAAGGGCAAAAGATGGGGCCGGGGCCAAGCACGTCCACACAGCCACAGATGGACAGTGATGAGGGTAATGAGTCTTGGCTGGATCCACGCCAGCGTCGCAGAGATAAGCGCGCGCAACAGAAGAAAAGGCGTGCCCAAGATTAGGATGAGTCACTGGACCACACCCCACAGGATATAAAAGGGAGCATGGTGGCCAGTCAAACCTTGTGACGAACAAAGCTGAAAGCTTCCACGCCATTCTGCATTGCCGGACTTTTTGCTATAGACTTTGCTGGATTATCTCTGGACTTGATTGACTCCGTAATTATTGAGCTGTTTCTTTTGATGTACCAGGAGTGGGGAGAAGTTATCTCTCCTCTTCGTAAATAATAAACTCTTGGCAGGCAGCCACTAGGTTGTTGCCAAGTTCCGTTATCATAAGGAAAAGGATTTTGCCGGCTGGTTTGGTCTTTAACTCTTGAACGTCTGTTGGTGTGTGTGCGTGTGGTTGGGGACAGAACATAGGATCTCCTGCCACAGGCAAGGGGTTGGAAGAAGCCCTCCAAAGTCCCTTCTAAGCCTGTTATTCTATTCTTCTATACATCTTTCCATCTGATGGGATCTTGTCAATCTATCAGCAACTCCTATCGCTTTTCTATATATTCCCCCTGTGCTTCCATCGTAGACTTTTAACAACATTTATAAACAAAATGAATCAAAGCAGGTTGACATTAAGATTTTGGTTTAAATACATGTTTAAGTAGGCATATTGTTTTTCACAGCCTACTTGTAAACCATGGGTGGGTTCTAAAAATTTTTACTACCGGTTCTGTGGGTGTGGCTTATTTTGTGGGCATGGTTTGATGGTCATGTGACAATTCTTTAGGATTTAGCAGAGGTACTGGTCTACCAGGCTTTTAACTGCTTGCAGAGCTGGACCGGTCTACCCATTTGTTCTTGGAGCGTTCTGGTCTACTCAATTGTTTTTGGAGGCACCAGTCTACCCATTTGTTTTTCGAGCGCACTGGTCTACCACCACACTGCCTTTTAACACTGATCAGCTGTAGGGTGGCCCTTTGAAGCCCCGTTGCAAGAATTTAAACAGTTTTTTTCCTTCTAGCTGATCAGCTGGGATTCGGGAGGCAGCAAAAAATTGAGGGCGGGGACAAATAAAAGGTAAGAATAATGCAAGGGGGGGCGGGAGGGCCCAGCTCCCAAACAAAGAGAACCGGTTCGGTGACATCATATCGTCACCGCTACTGGCTCGGCCGAACTGGGAGGAACCCATCACTGCTGTAAACATTGTTTACTCTCTCAAAAGGAATCACATTTTGATTTGGAAAACCAAGAAGTTGGTTGAA
>NW_027256882.1:292228299-292240799 GCF_029215685.1 Pituophis catenifer annectens | reverse complement strand
GCCTTTTCAACAGCTCCTGGAGTGGAGTTCTGCTACCATTCCCTCTGCTACCATTCTGTGGAAATTGGGATCGTAGAAAACACCCAGGAGCATAGAAGAGTCCAAAGGCAGATGCATGAATAAATGTGATAAATGTATTTATTCATATAACAAAACATATTAACTATATACAAAGGCTGTCTTAATATCCATTAGGATAGGGGGCACACAGCGTGTGTGACTACCCCTATCAAAGATCATGTCTCATGGAGAACAAACGTAAAAGAGAGCAAGGTGGAGAGGTTAGAGGGGGTTTTATACTCAGTGTAAGCCCCTCCTCTCCACATAGGGGTGGGGGCACTTTCTGCCTCCACTAGTGTCTGTATGATATATGTGCCAATGGCTTGCAAATACTTGACAAGGAGCCTCTTCTCAATGCACGGGCACGCAGAGCTGCCAAAATGCAGGAGTGGCTCCTCAGGAGGAGGTCTCCTTGAGAGTAAGGCTTGGGGCTAATTGGCCACTCTTTTAGTCTATTTAAGGAGGAATGCCAACTGAAGCAAGTTGTAAGGAACAACTTTAGTTCACTCTACTTCGCGTCTGGATTCTCTGCAAATTGCTTCTGGGCTTTCTGCCAACCTTAGTAAGATTGTGATTACTTTATCTTTGGTTTCTTGTAGGCTGTTAAGAAAGTTTATTAACAGCCTTTGTTTTGAAAAAGACAGAGTTATTTTAGTAAATTTAAGTTTTGTACAAACTTTGTGTGTGCTGTGTTCTTTGGGATCCGTAGCTGGGGCAGAACACCTGACAAAGATATCGGCCAACCAACTGAACTCAACAGAAGTGACGAAAGACGTGTGATTTACCTGGGTCATCCTTCTCCTGCATGCTTCATTGTTGTAGCACATTTTGCTTCTCTTCCCTGAAGATGGAAGACCATCCATCCAAAAGATCCTTCAACTTTCTTCTTCTGCTTGATTTAAGTGCTTCTTTACCTGAACTGGTGGGGGCTGGAAAACCAGAAGGGTTATATCTCTGATTTTAGGCACGAGGGGAAAGTTATCTTGATGCTGTCAAGGCCATTCACTTAAGGGAATTGATGACTTGGCTTCCAGGTGCCAACTCATCAATCATGAAATATCAATCCTCCGTCTCTGAGGAGTTCCCCCCTAGGCGAACGCAATTCTGTCTCTGCTGCCACAGATTTGACCACTCGGGTCCCATTCAGAGCGACAGCATTTGTTCTTATTTCAACATTGATTCACTCAGGGGTGTTGTCTAGATCGCCCAAAGAAGGCCGCCTCAAGTCAACTTTTTGGAACAAAAGCACAAAACAAACAAACAAACTGTTAGGCGTTTTGTGCCAGCCATGGCAGTTTCTAAAAAGGCCACCAGATGGGAGCAAAGAGGGACTTTTGATCCCACTGGTGGGTCAAGGGGCTCCGGCCCCTGCAGCCCCATTGGGGAAAGTTAATGGCTCTCCGGCCCCCTCACACACCTTGTAAGGGAGGGGCCAGGGACCCCTATAAGAACCTCTGCACAGGGGCTACTCCCTGCTTTCTCTGCTCTTTTTTTTTTTTTTTTTTTGGTAAATATTTTTTATTTATTTTTTCAAATTTAAACATAAAAACATAACTTTCAAGAGCAAAAATCTCGATCTGGTCATAGATGGTTACCATACTTACATTCCTTTCACAAGCTCCATTCACAATTTCCATTACATCTTTTATAAATAAACAAACAAAGAAGAAGAAGAAGAAGAAGAAGAAGAAGAAGAAGAAGAAGAAGAAGAAGAAGAAGAAGAAGAAGAAGAAGAAGAAGAAGAAGAAGAAGAAGAAGAAGAAGAAGAAGAAGAAGAAGAAGAAGAAATTCAAAACTTAAGAAAACAGCAATTTTACCTCAAATTTCACATTTTCATCTATATAAATCCATTATATCTATCCAAAATTAGTTTCAAATTCACTTTCACTCATTTTTACAATCTGCATAACAATTCTAAACATATCTTTATTCTTCTTTACCTTATATCTTATACAAGTCATATCAAAATAATTTTTACAATATTCTAACCTCTTGTTAAGTGTTTACCTTACAATTTTATCACCATTTATTCTTAGTTTCAATTCAATACCACTCCATGTTTTATATTTTATAAAACAACATTTTATCTAATTTTAATCCTTTGACCCTTATCCTCAAATCAGTTTACCTTAGTTTTTTTTTTCTCCCAGTTTACATATTACACAGATTTCTCTCAAAGGCATATTTTATTTACTCCAATTTCTAATATATTTTCCACTATATCTCCCTCTAATATTTAACTATCTTCCAGCTTGTTCTATTTGATTAATTCTCAGCTTGATCCCCTCCAAAACACCAACTATTTAGCACCTTTGATCCCACTGGTGGGTCAAGGGGCTCCGGCCCCTGCAGCCCCATTGGGGAAAGTTAATGGCCCTCCAGCCCCCTCACACACCTTGTAAGGAAGGGGCCAGGGACCCCTATAAGAACCCTGCACAGGAGCTGCTCGCTGCTTTCCTTGCTCTTGTTCTACCTTCCTACGAGACTGATCCATGGGCTCAATCCAGGCATGGATGCCTCCATGCCAGGGAACTTATTTTACTCTACTTTTACTTCTAAATAAAGACTTAGTTTGATTGCATCCTTGAGTGCTGACCTTTTCTTGGAAGGGCCCTCAACGAACCATCGTTCTTCGTGAGATCCCTCACACAAACAAACATTCACGGCCAGGAATGGACGAATTTCTCCCAGGGAAGACAGGCGTTAGGGAGATCTTCAGGGTGCTTTTCTGAAATTCTCCCAATGGCTAAAATTCAACGTCAGGTCTTGTGACATTGCCAACATATTGCATTGGATCTTGTGAAGCCAAAATATTATTGTCTTGTCAAGCAGGAGGGAGGGAAAGACAGATAAAATCAAGATCACAGGAAGTGTTAGTACCACTTTTTAATGCCTTGGTAAGGCCACACTTGGAATCCTGCATCCAGTTTTGGTGGCCACGATGTTAAAAAGATCTGGAGACTCTAGAAAGAGTGCAGAGAAGAGCAACAAAGATGATTAGGGGACTGGAGGATAAAACATATGAAGAACGGTTGCAGGAATTGGGTATGTCTAGTCTAGCAAAAAGAAGAACTAGGAGTAATATGATAATAGAGTTCCAATGTTTGAGGGGCTGCCACAAAGAAGAGAGGGTCAAGCTATTCTCCAAAGCACCTAAATGCAGGACAAGAAGCAACGGATGGAAACTAATCAAGGAGAGAAGCAACCTGGAACTAAGGAGAAATTTCCTGACAGTGGGGACAATTAACCAGTGGAACAACTTGCCTCCAGAAGTTGTGGCTGCTCCATCACTGGAGGTTTTTAAGAAGAGATTGAAGAATCATTTGTCTGAAATGGTGTAGGGTGTCCTGCTTGAGCAGGGGGTTGGATTAGAAGACCTCCAAGGCCCCTTCCAACTTGGTTATTCTGAAGGGAGGGAGGGAGGGAGGGAGGGAGGGAGAAAGGAGGGGAAGAAGGAAGGACAGGAAGGAGGGAGGGAGGGAAGATGAAGGAAAGGAAAGCCGGAGGGAGGAAGGGAGGGAGGGAGGAGGAAGGAAGGGAGAGCCAGAGGGAGGGGGAGAGAGAGGAATGAGAGATTAGATGAATTCATGGAGGACAGATTATCAAAGACAATTGATCTTGAACACTTGGTGTTATTTCTAGGTTTGAGCCAACTTGCCTCCATATCCCAGCTGAAGGGGGATCTCCTGTTTGCAAACACCCCAGAAGGATCTGATTGACCCTTGTGAGAAGGAGGAGGAGGAGGAGGAGGAGGAGGAGGAGGAGGAGGAGGAGGAGGAGGAGGAGGAGGAGGAGGAGGAGGAGGAGGAGGAAGGGGGAGGGGGGAGGGGGAGGAGAAGGAGAGAAGGAGAAGGAGAAGGAGGAGGAGAAGGAGAAGGAGAAGGAGAAGGAGAAGAAGAAGAAGAAGAAGAAGAAGAAGAAGAAGAAGAAGAAGAAGAAGAAGAAGAAGAAGAAGAAGAAGAAGAAGAAGAAGAAGAAGAAGAAGAAGAGGAGGAAGAAGAAGAAGGAGGAGGAGGAGGAGGAGGATTTAAATGCTCTTGCCCTGATCCAGAAGACCTTGTCTAACTCTCTTCTGGGAAAGCTCTTTTGCTGAAAGGCTTCGATTGAGGCAAAAGTGACTGTCTGAAAAGCTGCCCGTTTTTAATACCTTTTCATCTACATTCTCATGAGTTGAGTAGGTGTAACCAACAAACATGTTACACTCAATGCACAAAAGACTGCAAATAACAATGGAAAGCAGAGAAGAAGAAGAAAAAAACAAGAGTTCCCGTTGACAAACTGGAGATCAAACGGAAAGCTCTACAATTTTACCCATGACAAAGTCATTTCAAGTTTGCAGGGACTCTAACAATCACGACAGAGACAGGGAAAAATGGAAATTTTCCTTTGGGCTCAAATGAAAATCCAACCCCAGGGGCCATTTCAGACCAGGAGAAATCCATTTGATGGCCGCAGAGTTGAAATGCTATATGGTTTTTTTTTTCCCTGTAAAATAATAGCGAATGAAACCAAGAAAAGGTTCAAAAGTACAAAACAAATGAAAGGAGACGAGAAAAATGCACCAAGCAAGAATGTTTATATCAGTATATCAATCATTGTAAATGTCCATGTTTCTGGGTCATTTGGGTTGGAAGGAGCTGTTGCATTATTTGAGATTTTGTCCATTAAATTGGAGGTTAAAAGGTAAAGGTTCCTCTCACAGATATGTGCTAGTCGTTCCCGACTCTAGGAGGCGGTGCTCATCTCCGTTTCAAAGCCGAAGAGCCAGCGCTGTCCAAAGACGTCTCCATGGTCATGTGGCCGGCATGACTCAACACCAAAGGAACACAGAACGCTGTTACCTCCCCACCAAAGGTGGTCCCTATTTTTCTACTTGCATTTTTTACAGGCTTTCGAACTGCTAAGTTGGCAGAAGCTGGGACAAGTAACGGGAGCTCACCCCATTACGCGGCACTAGGGAGTCGAACCGCTGAACTACCGACCTTTCGATCGACAAGCTCAGCGTCTTAGCCCCTGAGCCACTGAATCAATAAATTGGAGGTTAGGACTGTGCAATAAGTGGAAAACACAGAAGTGGTCATGTAGCAGATGTTGCAGTGACATCTGTGAGAATGGGGTTAAAACCATCAAGATGGACAATGGGGCATTGTGATACAATCAGTCAGAATAGAGCTGGAAGGGACCTGGAAGATCTTCTAGTCCAGCCCCCTGCTCAAGCAGGAAACCCTATACCATTTATTTACTTATTTTGCTTTAATTTATATGCCGCCCTTCTCTGGAGACTCAGGGCGGCTTACAAGGCATTAAGCAATAGCCTTCATACTTTTGTATATTTATACAAAGTCAGCTTATTGCCCTCACAATCTGGGTCCTCATTTGACCTACCTTAGAAAGGATGGAAGGCTGAGTCAACCTTGAGCCTGGTGAGATTTGAACTTGCAGTAATTTCAAGCAGCAGATGTTAATAACAGTGCTTTAGTCCAATGTACTACAGGCTCTTTGCTGCATTTCAGACAAGTGGCTATCCACTCTCTTCTTAAAAACCTCCTGTGATGGAGCACCCACAACATCTGAAGGCAACTTCTGTTCCACTGGTTAATTGTCCTCACTGTTAGGAAGTTTCTACTTAATTCCAGGTTGCTTCTCTCCTTGATTAGTTTCCATCCATCATTTCTTGCGATGGAATACAATACAATACAATACAATACAATACAATACAATACAATACAATACAATACAATACAATACAATACAATACAATACAATACAATACAATACAATACAATACTAAAATATGGAATAGAAAGAATAGAAAGAACAGAACAGAATAGAAAGGAGAGGAGAGGAGAGGAGAGGAGAGGAGAGGAGAGGAGAGGAGAGAAGAGAAGAGAAGAGAAGAGAAGAGAAGAGAAGAGAAGAGAAGAGAAGAGAAGAGAAGAGAAGAGAAGAGAAGAGAAGAGAAGAGAAGAGAAGAGAAAATATGGAGTGGAGTAGAGTAGAGTGGAGTGGAGTGGAATGGAGTGGAGTGGAACGGAACGGAACGGAACGGAACGGAATGGAACAGAACAGAACAGAACAGAACAGAGAATGGAACGGAACAGGACAGGACAGGACAGGACAGGACAGAACAGAACAGAACAGAACAGAACAGAACAGAATAGAATAGAATAGAATAGAGAATATGGAATTGAATGGAATGGAATGGAATGGAATGGAATAGAATAGAATAGAATAGAATAGAATAGAATAGAATAGAATAGAATAGAATAGAATAGAATAGAATAGAATAGTATTCTTTATTGGCCAAATGTCAAGGTTTCACACCTGATTGGACACACAAGGAGTACGTCTCTGGTGCATAAGCTCTCAGTGTACATAAAAGATATAAGTGATAAATCACGATCCTAGTCATCATAAAAATACACTCATCATGAATCATAAAATACAACACTTAGCGATAGTCGTGGGATACTAAATAAGCAATCAAGATCATACTAGGAAACTAAATAAAACAATACCAATTGTAAAGATACAAATAACAAGGTTATAGTCATAAGTAGAAAAGGAAATAGGGAATAGGAAGGATGAGAAGATTAATAGTAATGCAGACTTAGTGAATAGTTTGACCGTGTTGAGGGAATTATTTGTTTAGCAGAGTGATGGTGTTTGGGAAAAAACTGTCCTTGTGTCTAGTTGTTCTGTGGTGCAGTGCTCTATAGCGTCGTTTTGAGGGTAGGAGTTGAAACAGTTTATGTCCAGGATGCGAGGGGTCTGTAAATATTTTCCCAACCCTCTTTTTGCCTCATTGTGCAGGAGGATTACAAGCTTAACTCCTGCTCCCCACCCCCCCACCCCAGCCTTCCTTAGGAACAAGAATCTTTGTTGTCGATTTCAAATGAATTTGGGAGAAGAAGAAATACCCTAAATGAAACTTCAGGTATTCGCTCATTGCCAGTCTCTAAAGCACAACAGTCGGAGCCAGAGACATAACTAGCGAAGGAGCAATGAGGCAGAAAGCAAAACTCATTGCTTTATCAGATGGTGACTGCAATTTATGGGCTCCTATCAAAGAATGCTGAAATACAGTGGTCACGCTTAATAAAATACTATGTACAGTCTAAAGATGGCCTGGAGAGAGTCTGTATTCCTGGTTGTGTAGAAACAAAACTCGGTTCTTCTCTCCAAACCTCTGACAAATGCTGTAGGGTGGAGGTATTCCACACCAAGCTAAAGAGAGTTGGAAAGAAGTCAAAATTCTAGGGTAGTTCTCCAAGGCAAAGGTGGGATTCAAATAATTAAACAACCAGTTCTCTGTCCTAATGACCGGCTGGGTGGGCATGGCCATGGTGGGTGTGGCCAGGGGGTGTGTCAGGCAGCACTCAGCCTCCTGTACCCCCCTGGGAGCAAAAACAGGCCGCGTTGGCAAGATGCGCCACCCCCCACCCCCCGTTTTGGGCCTATTACGCCTCCCTGCAGCCTCCTGGGAGCAAAAACGGGCCACTGGGGGGCTGCGCCACACACACACACCGTGCCCTGTTTTGGGCCTAGGAGGCCTCCCTGAAGCCTCCTGGGAGTGAAAACGGGTCGGGGGGGGCATGCTGCACCCTCATGGTTCCCGTTTTGGGCCTAGTAGGCCTCCCTGCAGCCTTCTGGGAGTGAAAATGGGCCATGGGGAGTGCCCCATTTTGGACCTAGGAGACCTCCCTGCACTTACTTTGGAACAAAAACAGCCCATGTGGGGGCTGTGCCACACACCCCTGTGCCCCATTTTGGGCTTAGGAGGCCTCCCTGAAGCCTCCTGAGAGCGAAAATGGGGCATGGGGGGGCGCACTGCACCCCCAGTTCCCCTTTTGGGCCTAGTAGGCCTCCCTGCTAATATCTGGTGGGACTTCCCAGTTCAGATGGACTGGCGAGTCAACCAAATATCATGGTAGTAGACAAGGATGAGAAGACAGCAGTGGTGATAGACATAATATCGCCAACATCAGGAAGAAGGAGGATCAGAAGCTAGAGAAGAAACCAAGCCTGAAGGAGGAACTGGAGACGATGTGTGGAAAGTCAAGGGTAAAGTGTTGCCATGGTGGAAGTAACACTTTGGGTGGTGAAGTTGGGAGAGTGGCTTTAACATCTCCCAAGAACAATATCAGAGCATCATGAAGAATTGAACATAGTACTCAATATGGCATCTGATCAACACAAAATAAACTAGTATAAGTCATGATTTGGAAACTGTATCTATCTATATAAAAATGGCTGTGTGTATATGTTCCAGCATAACTCTGGAATGCCTCGGGCAATTTCAACCAAACTTGGTACACAGATGACTTACTCTTTGGAAATAAATACTGTGGGGGTAAGACACCCCTAACACTCCTCAGGGTGTGTGTTCTGTTAAGATACAGCCTGTTGTGCCTTAAAATGGCTTCTACTGTACTGCCTTAAAATGGCTTCTACTGTGCAGCACAGTGGAGTTGACATGGTAACGACTTCACAGTACTCCACAAGGGGGCTCCCTCTGGTAAGGGGGAAAATCCAACATTAGAAATTACATTTCATCCAGACATTTTCAACAAGGCTTTGATTATTCTTGAAGACAAATGTATGGCAAATGATCAATAAAACATTACTGCAACTCGGCCTGCCTGCACAACTGCGAGACCGACTTAACGTACTTCACACAGATTACGAGAAAAGAACTACAACATCGAACAGCTTAGTGCATATATCGCGGAGAAGAAGCCACTCCTAAATCAAGATCAGAAAAAAACATACCAAATGATCATGGATCAGATAGCAAAACAACAAGGTGGTATCATTTTACTTGATGCTTCTGGGGGCACAGGGAAAATGTCAGCGTCTCACCACTGGCATAGAGAGGAGAGAGATAAGCTCTGAACTTTTGCCTGCTAAATCCCTTTGAAGCCCGGTCGTCGTGAAAATGAGGAGGAGGGAGACATTCCTGTGAAATGACGAGACAAGAAGTCAGTGGAGTGACTTGGAAGATAGCCAATGAGAAGCAGATAATTGGGGATCGGAAAGGGAGGGATTGGGGGGCAAAAGGTCAGTCTTGTCCACATCGAGTCATGATCCGGTTGCTGTGCTCAATTAAAGAGAAGATTTCCTTAAAGATTGGCAGTTTGGAAATTCATTTATTATGAGATAGCATCAAAGTCTGACAGAAAACATGTTTAACTAATTTAATTCTCACTGAAATCAGGGCTCAGAGTGAAGTTGCTCTTCCTGTCTAATACAGGATTAGGATAAATAAATACCCAGACAATGCCAGATTATCAGCTAGTTCAGTGATGGCTAACCTTTTTGCCATCATGTGCCAGGAGGTGGGTGGGGGGGAGGTTCGCGCACCCACACCCATAATTCTATGCGCCCCACCCTGCACATGTGCATGCAACCCACCCACCCCCGCTCCTGGCACGCAATGGCCAGGTAAGCCCGTTTTTCTTTCTCACCTGGCTCCCGATCCTCTCTATGCATCTGGGGAGGGCGAAAACAACCTTCCCCACTCCCTCGGAGGCTCCGCAGAGGCCTGAAACGGCCCATTTCCCAACTCCCAGTGGGACAGGAAGTGACATTTTTTGCTGTCCCCAGCCTCCAGAGTCTCTCTAGGGCCTTCCCCACTCCCCCCAGGCCTTCCGGAAGCAGCTGTTTCCCTACTTCTGATGGGCCCAGAAGGCCCAAAAATCAGCTGGCTAGCGCACGCATGCGCACCAGAGCTGAGCTAGCGTGCCCACTGATATGGCTATGCGTGCCACCTGTGGCATGCCTGCCATAGGTTTGCTAGTGCCTCATAATTTTTATTCCCCCTTAATTCCCGTTATTATTGCATTTGCCTTGTTTTCCAAAGTCATTAGATGTTAGTCATATATTCATGTTAGAATCCACCACTGTTCCATTTTTTTAAAGTCTTCATAATTACTGGAAGAACTTGCCAGGGATCTGGTTAAATCTTTATATGTTATCTTTGTGAAATTCCTGGAGGAGAAAGTAGAAGTAGATTTGGTGTCTGCCAATCCTTTCATTTTGTTTCATTAAAAAAAATAAAACTTCTGCATATTTTAAGGTTTTTTAATGTCTTTCTGAGCACGCATGACACTGTTTGGGGTATAGGCAAAACAATTACTCCCAAACTGATCGTTGCCATTAGAGTTTATGATGATGTACTACACATATAGTAAACATTATATAAGACTGGCTTAATCGCAGTGTTCAATCTTTTTTTTTTTAAAAAAAGTGCCAATATAAATCATTAATTTTAAACATGTTTACAATTGGGAAAGAAATTCTTTGAAGTATCATAAAGGTGGGATAGTCACTAATAAATATCCTATAGATATTTAAACATATCAATAGAGGATAATATTTGTAGCTCCGGGCTGAACTGTGAACTCAGGGCTGAACTCAGGGTGCTCTCTGAGTTTGGTGGTTTCCTTGAAGATGTTTCACCAAACTAGGTAACACTATATCAGTGCTGGAAAGGAGCGGGGAGGTTGAGCTTCCTTGTTTTCTTGCTGAAGTTTCAAACTAGGTGTCAGGTTTTGATATCGTCTCAAATAAAATAAATTGCATTTCCAAACAGATAGTCTTTGAAGAAATCTTTCATTTTATTAAGCACGAAAATCTACTCCCGATCATGGTGTAGCCAACTCCGACTTCCTGACCCCAAACCCTCCCTTTCTGTTCCCCAAATCTCTGCGTCTCATTGGCCTTCTTCCAAATCACTCTCTCCATATCTACTACTTAAGCTCCCAGGAATGTCACCCCTCCCTCTCATCTCCTAGGGGATATTATCTTCAAGGAAAATAAGTAGGTGAAGTGTCAAGCATCCTCTTGCCAGCTGCCCCCTCTTCTCCTTCTTATGTCAGCACTAGAGTAAATGCAGGTTGAAGTGCTGACACTAGGTAACATCCTCTTTACTAGAAGGGAGTAGGTTTTGCACAGAGGAGGAGGAGGAGGAAGACTGTGGGGTCCTTGGTGTTCTCTGAGCATGGTGGTTTTCTTGCAGATGTTTCATGACCCAACTAGGTAACCTCATCAGTGCACCTTCATGAACGTCAACTAGGAGAAGACATGATGAAAACTCCTCAATTGTGCAACACATAGAGAGATTTCATCAGGAACCATCAACTCAGGCAAACAATCAACAGTAAACCACAGCCAAACCACCAAGAATACTGACAGGGCAAGCCACACGTACTGTATATACACAGAGAATAAATCCCACTCCCCTTCTAGCACTGATGATGTTACCTAGTTGGGTAATAAAACATCTTCAAGAAAACAACCAGCTCAGCGAACATCAAGGACCACAGTCTTCCTCCTCCTCCTCCCTCCTCTCCTCTCCTTCCTCCTCCTCCTCCTCCTCCTCCTCCTCCTCCTCCTCCTCCTCCTCCTCCTCCTCCTCCTCCTCCTCCTCCTCCTCCCAAACTCCACTCCCTTCTAGCACTGATGTTGTTACCTAGTTGGGAAATGAAACATCTTCAAGAAAACAACCCAGCTCAGCAAGCATCAAGATCCCACAGTCCTCCTCCTCTTCTTCCTCTTCCTCCCTCTTCTCCTCCTCCTCCCAAACTCCACTCCCTTTTAGCACTGATGTTGTTATCTAGTAGGGTAATAAAACATTTTCATAAAAACTATCCAGCTCAGAGAGCACCAATGACCTTACAGTCCTCCTCCTCCTCCTCTTCCTCCTCCTCCTCTCCTCTTCCTCTTCCTCCTCCTCCTCCCCCTCCCAAACCCCCCTCCCTTCTAGCTGTTATGTTACCTAGTTGGGTAATGAAAAAATCTTCAAGAAAACAACCCAGCTCAGCAAGCATCAAGGTCCACAGTCCTCCTCCTCTTCTTCCTCCTCCTCCCTCTCCTCCTCCTCCTCCCCAAATTCCATTCCCTTCTAGCACTGATGTTGTTATTTAGTAGGGTAATAAAACATTTCAAAAAACTATCCAGCTCAGAGAGCACCAATGACCTTACAGTCCTCCTCCTCCTCCTCTTCCTCTTCCTCTTCCTCCTCCCAAAACCCCCTCCCCTTCTAGCACTGATGATGTTACCTAGTTGGGTAATGAAAACTCTTCAGAAAAACAACCCAGCTCAGCAAGCATCAAGGACCACAGTCGTTGTCGTCATTTGTCATCGTCCTCCTCCCTCTCCTCCTTCTCCCTCTCCTCCTCCTTCCAAACTTTACCTCCCTTCTAGCACTGATGATGTTACCTAGTTGGGTAATGAGACATCTTCATGAAAACTATCCAGCTCAGAGAGCACCAATAACCTTACAGTCCTCCTCCTCCTCCTCCTCCTCCTCCTCCTCCTCCTCCTCCTCCTCCTCCTCCTCCTCCTCCTCCTCTTCCTCCTCCTCTCCTCCTCCCTCTCCTCCTCCTCGCAAATCCCACTCCCTTCTAGCACTCTCACTCCTTTCTAGCATTGATGAT
>NW_027256882.1:292223477-292228199 GCF_029215685.1 Pituophis catenifer annectens | reverse complement strand
ATTGTTACTTTTATTGTAATAATAAAGGAAGGTTTTGTAAAATCTTAATAAGATTTTGCATCTGGAATACTGCATCCAGTTTTGGTCAGCACATTAGTGGTATTTGAGCGGCTGCCACAAAGAAGAGGGGGGTCAAATTATTCTTCAGAGCACCAGAAGGCAAAACAAAAAAACAATGGATGGAAACGAATCAAGAAGAGAAACAACCTAGAACAAAGGAGAAAATTTTCCTGACAGTGAGAACAATTAATCAGTGGAACAACTTGCCTCCAGAAGTTGTGAATGCTCCAACACTGAAAGTTTTTAAGAAGATGTTGGATAACTATTTGTCTGAAGTGGTGTAGGGTTTCCTGCCTAAGCAGGGGGTTGGACTGGAAGCCCTCCAAGGTCCCTTCCAACTCTGTTCTTCTCTTCTCTTCTCTCTCTCTCTTCTCTTCTCTTCTCTTCTCTTCTCTTTCTCTCTCTTCTCTTCTCTTCTCTTCTCTTCTCTTCTCTCTTCTCTTCCTCCTTCCCTTCCCCTTCCCTTCCCTTCCCTTCCCTTCCCTTCCATTCCATTCCATTTCCATTCCATTCCATTCCATTCCATTCCATTCCATTCCATTCCATTCTTTCTATTCTATTCTATTATTTCTATTTCTATTTCTATTTCTATTTCTATTTCTATTCTAAAAAAAGATATCGAGACTCTGGAAACTTCCTTCCTTCCTTCCTTCCTTCCTTCCTTCCTTCCTTCCTTCCTTCCTTCCTTCCTTCCTTCCTTCCTTCCTCTCCTCCCCTCCTGCCTTCCATCTCCTCCTCCCTCTCCCCCTCCTCCTCTCCGTCCGTTTCCTCCCCTTCCTTCCTTCCTTCCCTCCTCTCCTCCTCCCTCTCCTCCTCTCCCTTTTTCCCCCCCCCTCTCCTCCTCCTCCTCCTCCCTCCTCCTCCTCCCCTCCTCCTCCTCCTCCTCCTCCTCCTCCTCCTCCTCCTCCTCCTGATAAACAGTCATACATGGACAGATGGGTACAACTCACACATGGATGGAGGTTTTTAAGAAGAGACGGGACAGCCCCTTGTCTCAAATTGTATAGGGTCTCCACCTTGAACAGGGGACCCTCAAAAGTCCCCTCCAGCTCTGTTCTGGTCTCTCCATTCACGTCTCTTGTCAAGAATATCTGGAGTTGGTGGGTTATTTTTTTATTTTATTTTTTTAGGCGAATATTGCAAAGCAGGAAACCTTACTGATTTATTCAGCTTGTTGTATGCTGAAATAGTCCTGATCACCTTGGTCAACTCCAGACGCATTTTAATTGTGGGATGAGAGGTAGCAACAGAGTCTGGCGGCTGGAAGCGTCCCAAGTTCATTTAAAATCCCATCTCGCGCTGGGTCATCGCAAGATGCCGAGATCGTTCCTATGGCCTAGCCCGCCGGCACGTCTCATCACACCGTATAATATATTTATGCATCCCATCCATGGGGGCTCAAAACCATTCTATCTGCCCCCCCCCCCCAGGTCTGGCCTTTTAAAATGGCACTTGTCATTTAATTATAATCAAATCCTCCCCCCCCCCCCCGTGAGAAGAAGGTGCGTTTTCTCACCCTCTCCATTTTCCAGGGTGTTTGAAACTGTGCCATAAGTAAGGAAAGGAGAAACTGATTTAGCTGGGATTAGTCTGGGAGAAAGCTAATTGCTCTTTCACCTTATTTTTGCTGTCATTTCTTCAAGGATTAAGCTAAGCCGCCAAGTATGTTTCATCAGGCTAGCGTAGGGATTATATTTAGTCTCTCCGTCTGTCATCCAGGCACTTCCAGTAACGTTGACTGGGGCTTTCTAAGCTTTGCGATTCATCATGCAAGTTCGCGCCGAGTTAAATTTGGTGTGTTATTCCAGTTACCCTGCTGCTGACTCTAATCGAATTAACTAGAAAAGGTTGATGCTATTACATACCTGGAGAACGGAGTGTTCTGAAGGCATCCTAAACCATCCATCGCTTCCCTCTCCCCCCTATCCCCCGGTGCTCCTGAAAAACATCTGTCTTTCTTTCACCTATGGATGGATGATGCCAAAGGTACCCGGCCAAGGGTACTGAGTTTGTCTTGCTTGCCCCACCAAGTTAGATGACGTCTGTTGTTGTGATCGCTTCTTTGCACCCAGTCTGACAAATGATTCTAGCTGGATTTGGTGGGTTTTTTTTGGCTGTTGTAGTGTTCCCTGGGATTTAGGGATGCTTAAAGATGCTGTCTTAATATATATGTATGGGCTGCTCCAAGTAATGTAGGTTTTTTTAAAAAAAAAATGGAGTAGAGTGGAGTGGAACAGAATGGAATGGAATGGAGGAGAGGGTAGGGGAGGGGTAGGGGAGAAGAGAGGAGGGACAAGAGAGAAGGGAGAAGGAAGAAGGGACAGGGGAGAGGAGGGGAGAGAAGGGGAGGGGAGAAGAGAAGAGAGGAGGAAGAAGGAACAGGGGAGAGGAGAGGAGAGGAGGGAAGAGGAGAAGAGAAGAGAGGAGGGAGAAGAGAGGAGGAAAAAGGAACAGGGGAGAGGAGGGGAGAGGAAGGGAGGGGAGAAGAGAAGGGAAGAGAGGAGGGAGAAGAGAGAAGGAAGAAGGAAAAAGGGACAGGGGAGAGGAGGGGAGAGAAGGGGAGGGGAGAAGAGAAGAGAGGAGGGAGAAGAGAGGAGGAAGAAGAAACGGGGAGGGGAGGGGGAGAAGAGAGGGAGAGGAGAGGAGGGAGAAGAGAGGAGGAAGAAGGAAGAAGGAACAGGGGAGAGGAGGGGAGAGGAAGAGAGGGGAGAAGAGAAGAGAGGAGGGGAGAAGAGAGAAGGAAGAAGGAAAAAGGGACAGGGGAGAGGAGGTGAGAGAAGAGGAGGGGAGAAGAGAAGAGAGGAGGGAGACGAGAGGAGGAAGAAGAAATGGGGAGGGGAGGGGAGAAGAGAGGAGAGGAGGGAGAAGAGAGGAGGAAGAAGGAAGAAGGAACAGGGGAGAGGAGGGGAGAGGAAGGGAGGGGAGAAGAGAAGAGAGGAGGGAGAAGAGAGAAGGAAGAAGGAAAAAGGGACGGGGAGAGGAGGGGAGGGGAAGGGAAAGGGAAGGGAGGGAAGAGGGAGAGAGCTTTATTTGGCCAAGTGTGGTTAGAAACACAAAGAATTTGTCTCCAGTTCAGAAGCACTCACTGTACGTGTAAAGCAGCAGAGAAAATAATAATAATAATAGGCCCACCTCCATGTACCTCCATGATTCATGGACTCAAAATAAGGAACCTGAGATTAGAAGGCCATCTCCAAAGTCAGGATGCCTCCAACCTATTGAAATTCTTAAGAACAGAGAAGTCAGTTGGCTGGCTTATTTCATTTCCATCGATCGGCGGGGCGTAGGCACACCTAACTTCCTCGCCATCCTACCTGACCATGCCAGCTCTAATTATCTGCTCCTTCCCTTCAGTGCCAAGCCACGAACCTTCTTCGTGTCCTCGCCTGCAGAAATATTTTATAGCTTCCTCCTCCTCCTCCCCACCCCTCTTCCCTCTAATTAAACATTTTGAGCAACGAGTCATTATGGAAGTGATTTATGGAGCCAGCTCCGATTGCCAATCTTTGCAGGGTTGTTGTCCATATTACTTAATTGTTTTAGTAGCGCTTCAGCCATTACTTTCTTCGTTCGGGGAAAAACAGGAAACAGGAGTGTTCTATTACAGATGTTTGGTTAATTAGCTCAGAGGCTGTCTAATGGGGGGCGATTAAAAATGCAAATAAGGAGTGATTCAAACAGAGGGAAGTTTTGTCTTGACAGTATATACTAATGTGTGTGTGTATGTATGTATGTATGTACTGTATGTATGTATGTAAATATATGTATGTATAAAGGTTATAAAGGTAAAGGTTCCCCGCACATGTGTGCTAGTTGTTCCTGACTCTAGGGGGGCAGTACTCATCCCCGTTTCAAAGCCGAAGAGCCACGCTATCTGAAGACATCTCCGTGGTCATGACTCAACGCCAAAGGCGCACGGAACGCTGTTACCTTCCCACCAAAGGTGGTTCCTATTTTTTCTACTTGCATTTTTTACCTGCTTTCGAACTGCTAGGTTGGCAGAAGCTGGGACAAGTAACGGGAGCTCACCCCGTCATGTGGCACTAGGGATTCGAAACCGCTGAACTGCCGACCTTCTGATCGACAAGCTCAGCGTCTTAGCCACTGAGCCACCGTGTCCCTATATGTATATATGTGTTTGTGTGTATGTGTGCATGCATGAGCGTGGAGGGGGGCTATGATAACAGAGAGGATTTAGTTATCATAATTGTGGTAGATTTCAGAGTTAAAATGGGGTGGGTGCTCAAAGAAAAAGAAAAGGACGCCAAATATTATAGATCATAAGAATAAATAAAATAATTAATGTAAATAGGAGCCTGAGTGGCATAGGAGGCTAATGCCTCCTACTAAGGCAGCATTTAACATCCAGCTGCCTGCAATTACTGTGAGTTCAATTCTCACCAGGCTCAAGGTCGACTCAGCCTTCCATCCTTTCTAAGGTGGGTAAAATGAGGACCCGGTTTGTGGGGGCAATAAGCTGACTTTGTATAAAATATACAAAAGTATGAAGGCTATTGCTTAACGCCTTGTAAGCCGCCCTGAGTCTCCGGAGAAGGGCGGCATATAAAAATAAATAAAAATAAAAAATTAAATTAAATAAATTTAAGTGCACTGGTCGCTCAGCTTCAGTAAGTATCATTGTAATAAAACAAAAATAAAATG
>NW_027256882.1:292210977-292220977 GCF_029215685.1 Pituophis catenifer annectens | reverse complement strand
CTCCTGGAAGCAACTCAGATTAGACCTGTGGACATTCTGAAAGCAATTTATGGAAAAATAGAGTGCTGGATCAAATCGATCCTCATCTTGATCCAGAAAGACCATCAATTCATCAATATCCCGTTTACACTTCTTTGATTCTATGCATCTTTAATGTCAATTTGCAGGTGGCGCACACAAACCCACCTACCCCCCCCCCCCCAACGTCCTAGTTTTCCTTAGAATCTTTCTTCCTCCTGCGACTTTCTCCTCCTTCCAATTGTTACCGAGATGGACCAATATTCTCCTCCACTTCAGGAGAAAATTATTGCCTAGCCTTCTTCTTCTGTCCCATTTGCACAGTAGAAAAAAAAAATATCGAAAGTCAAAAGATTATTGAGGATTGGTAGCCTACCGTTCTCCCTCCCTCCCTCCTCTCCCTCCCTCCCTCCCTCCCTCTCTCTCTCTCTCTCTCTCTCTCTCTCTCTCAGATCTCTTCTAATTGCTTCTGGCTGGATGGGGAAAATCAAGTGTTACAAATGGAGAGAAATTTAACTCAGTTCCAATCACGATACGAAATTGAGTTTTATGTCCAGGAGTGAATCACTGGAGCCTTGCAAAGATATTAAAATGAATCAATACGGTGTGGAATAGGTGTGCGTGGCCCACCCTACTGGAGTTTTCAGGTTGGGATACCCAGCCTAGCAAGTGATGCCTTACAAAAAAAAAAAAAAAAAAAAAATTCCCTCTCCGGCATGAGATAAAGAAAAAAGAAGAAAAATCAAAACCAGGATTGCTCCAAATTAATGCTTTTTAATCTTGCCTGATTACAAGGCCCGCCACGAACAGGCGAGCTGTGTCTACATCTCTCGCTTTTGTGTATTTGGTTTCTCTTCTCTTTTAAATAATAAACAACTCGGTGGTTGCAACGGTCTGGCAATTTGTACAGTAAATTAGGTTTCATTTGCCCCGAAATACCGCTGAGTTCTCCAACATTTCTGAGCAACGCTAAGCATGCCAGAAAATAAATAAATAAATAAATAAATAAATAAATAAATAAATAAATAAATAAATAATAAAGCACAGACAAGATGTTTCCAACAATAAATTAATAGAATAGAATAGAATAGAATAGAATAGAATAGAATAGAATAGAATAGAATAGAATAGAATAGAATAGAATAGAATAGAGAATATGGAATGGAATAGAATAGAATAGAATAGAATAGAATAGAATAGAATAGAATAGAATAGAATAGAATAGAATAGAATAGAATAGAATAGAATTCTTCATTGGCCAAGTAAAAGACAAGGAATTTGTCTTTGGTGCATAAGCTCTCAGGGTACATAAAAAGAGAAGATACATTTATTAAGAATCATAAGGTACAACACTTAATGATAGTCATAGGGTACAAATAAGCAATCAAATCATATTAGGAAACAGTCAATATAAATCGTAAGGATACAAGCAACTAAGTTACAGTCATGCAGTCATAAGTGGGAGGAGATGGGTGATAGGAACAATGAGAAGACTAATAGTAATAGCAATGGAGCCTAATGTGAATAGTTTGACAGTGTTGAGGGAATAATTTGTTTAGCCGAGTGATGGCATTCGGGTAAAAACTGTCCTTGTATCTAGTTGTCTTGGTGTGCAGTGCTTTGTAGCGTCATTGATAGGCTCCGCACAGGGTTTGAGTTCCAGTCACCACCCTCAGACAAATGGGGCCTGTGAAAGAACCAATGGGGTGCTCGAACAATACCTTATGTGTTACGTAAATTACCAGCAAGACAATTGGGTAGACTTGTTGCCATTTGCAGAAGTGGCATATAACAATTCTGTACACAGTAGCACCGGATTCACCCCTTTTAAGGTCGCATCGGGCCAGGATTTTGTACCCATTCCCGAGCTACCTCAAGATGATCCCCAAAATCCCTCCTTGATGGATTGGATTGAACAATTAAAGAGCACCTGGGCAGTGATTCGGAAGGCATTAGATGAGGCACACCGGGCTCATAAGGCGCAAGCCGATAAGAAAAGGTCCCCAGCTCACATTTATAAAGTGGGGGACAAAGTTTATTTGTCTACCAAATACTTACAAACTACCCAGAAGTCCAAAAAGCTGGGGCCTAAGTATGTAGGACCATTCCGTGTGATTAGACTGATTAATCCAGTAACAGTTGAATTGGAATTGCCAAAAACCTTGAGGCGAATACATCCTGTATTTCATGTTAGTTTATTGAAACCTGAACACTCATCTCCCCTAAGGGCTGATCAAAGCACCCCTCCAATTCCCATTCTCATAGAGGGGGAGCAACATTTTGAGGTTAAGGAAATCTTGGACTCTAGAAAACACCATGGTAAAGTCCAATATCTGATTGCCTGGAAACATTTTCCTTTATCTCAGGCTGAATGGGTGAATAAACGGGATGTCCGAGCTCCCAAGAAAGTACAACAATTCTATACCAAATACCCAGATAAACCATAATTATTGTATATATTCTGGTTCTCTCTCTTTTCTTTCCTTTTATTTAGGACTAACGTCTCTTCTGCAAGGGGGGGCCGAATGTCAGCCTCAGCTTGCCTGCTTCAGCTGCCATAGGAAACGGGGAGGGATTAGTTATGGAGCAAAGGGGGGGGAAGGGAGCAGGAGGTGGTTTTGTCTTTGTAGGATGGGTCTTCGTGAGAAACGAAACTGAATCTTCAAAAGGGAACGGCTGACCAACTGCCCTACATTCCTGATGAATGATGCTGCCAGACGTGTCGCCACCTGACCTTTGGAAGACCTTTGGATTGGCTGATGTTTTATGAACACGAGGGGGGGGAGAAGCTTAGTAGATGCATTTCGCGCATTTTGCTCACTTCCAGCTTTAACTGGGCTGCTATTCATTTCATATTCAGTAAAAGTACTAAATTCTTCAAAATGCTTGAGTTTGGGTTTTCTTTTCCTGGATACTTTATCCATAGGCCTCCGTGTTTCCCAGTTCTCCTTCTTTATGGACTGCCAGAGTAGGACATGCTACCCTATGAAGTGTTAATAAAAGAGAATATTTGTAGCTCAGGGTTGACATCAGGGCAGTGGTGAAATCCAAATTTTTTTTACTACTGGTTCTGTGGACGCAGCTTGGTGGGCATGGTGTGGCTTGGTGGGCGTGGCTTGGTGGGCATGGCAAGGGAAGGATACTGCAAAATCCCCATTTCCTTCCCACTCCTAGGGAAGGATATTGCAAAATCTCCATTCCCACCCCACTCTGGGACCAGCCGGAGGTGGTATTTCCCGCTTCTCCGAACTGCTCAAAATTTCCGCTACCAGTTCTCCAGAACCTGTCAGAATCTGCTGCGTTTCACCCCTGCATCAGGGGGTCCTTGGTGCTCTCTGAGTTTGGTGGCTTTCTTGAGGACATTTCATGACCCAACTAGGGAACATCATGAGTGCTAGAAGGGATGGGGTTGGCAAGGAGGAGGAGGATGAGGAGGAAAAGGAGGAGCAAGAGGAAGAAGAGGAGAAGAAGGAGAACTGTAGAGTCTTTGGTGGCTTTCTTGAAGACATTTCATGACGCAACTAGGGAACATCAGTACTAGAAGGGATGGGGTTGGCAGGGAGGAGGAGGAGGAGGAGGAGGAGGAGGAGGAGGAGGAGGAGGAGGAGGAGGAGGAGGAGGAGGGGAGGTGGTGGTGAAGAACTGTGACATGAGGGGCTCCTTGGTGCTCTCTGAGCTTGGTGGCTTTCTTGAAGACATTTCATGACCCAACTAGGGAACATCATGAGTGCTAGAAGGGATGGGGTTGGCAGGGAGGAGGAGAAGGAGGGGGAGGACTGTGAACTCAGTTACATTTATTAGAATGTTTCAGGAAAAGCAATTACTAAGGTGCAAGAAATCAGGTCTACTCTCCTAAGTATTACCATTTGTGGGGTCCTTGGTGCTCTCTGACTTTGGTTGTTGTCTTGCAGACATTTTATGACCCAACTAGGTAACATCATCAGTGCTAGAAGGGAGCAGGGTTTGGTCTCTCTTCGTATACTTGTGACATGTTCTCTCTCTCTCTCTCTGCTGGGCATTGCCTGTCCTCAACTTACAATCATTTGTTTAGTGGTCATTCAAAGTTACAATGGCACTGAAAAAAAGTAATTTATGGCCATTGTTCACACTTACAACCGTTGCAGCCTCCAGACAGTCACGTGACCAAAATTCAGATGCTTGGCAACTGGCTTGTATTTATGACGGTTTTCAGCGTCCCGCGATCACGTGATCCCCTTTTGCGACTTTCTGACGAGCAAAGTCAGCGGGGAAGCCAGATTCGCTTAATGTCCATGTGATAAGCTTAATCACTGCAGCAATGAACAGCTGTGGCAAGAAAGGTCGTAAAAATGGAGCAAAAGTGACTTACCCACTGTCTCGCTTAGCAATGGAAATGGTGGTTCGAAATAGAGGACTATCCTTAACATACTAACATAGCATAGGTTCTCCTGCTTGAGCAGGCAACTGGACTAGAAGACCACCAAGGTCCATTCCAGATTCTATTTTGTTCTGTTCTGTTCTGTTCTGTTCTGTTCTGTTCTGTTCCGTTCCGTTCCGTTCCAATCCATTCCATTCTATGCTTCCCTTCCTTTCCCTTCCCTACCATTCTTTTCTTTTCTTTTCTTTTCTTTTCTTTTCTTTTCTTTTCTTTTCTTTTCTTTTCTTTTCTTTTCTTCTCTTCTCTTCTCTTCTCTTCTCTTCTCTTCTCTTCTCTTCTCTTCTCTTCTCTCCCTCCTTCCTTTCTTCCTTCTAACTTCCTTTCCTTCCCTTCCCTTCCCTTCCCTTCCCTTCCCTTCCCTTCCCTTCCCTTTCCTTTCCTTTCCTTCCCTTTCCTTTCCTTTCCTTTCCTTTCCTTTCCTTCCCTTCCCTTCCTTTCCTTTCCTTTCCTTTCCCTCTCCTCCCACTCCATTCCATTCCACTCCACTCCCCTTCCTTTCCCTTCCCTCCCCCTCCCCTCCCCTCCCGCCCATTACATCCCTTCCCTTCCCTTCCCTCCCATCCCATCCCATCCCATCCCATCCCATCCCATCCCATTCCATCCCATCCCATCCCATCCCATCCTTTCCCTCCCACCCCACTCCACTCCATGCAATAAGTCAATCTCCTCTCCATTACATCTCTCAAACCTCTGTAAATAATTGCTCAGGCCCAATTCCCACTCCTAGGCGTTTCTCCCACCCCCACCCTTGCCCACCAAACGCTTCCCCTTCCCTCCCCTCCCCTTCCTCTCCCTCCTTTGCAGCCCTCCCTGCTGCCTTTTTCTCCATGGGGGCATCGCTCTCTCTAACTGTCAGAGCACGGCCCCACTGCGTAAAATGTGGCCTGTTTGCTTTGGCATTATCAGTGCCAGGACTACGTGGTACTTAAAAAAAAAAAGAAATTACAGCCCTTATAAAAAATGTAGACTAGAAAAATTACCAGGCTGTCTCAGCGGAAACCGCTCTCCCCACCAAACGAAAGAAGGATCCCAGTCTAGGCTGGGTAAGAAAAGTACCCCCGTTCCCAAAGTGTGATTAAAAGATAAAAAATGGAGGGGGGGTGCAGACAGGTAGGAAGGCTGCCACACTCCCCTTACCCTTCAGGTGTTTTTTCCTATATGGGGTGCATATTTCCTATAATTACAGAAAACCTAATTTTAGGAATGAAGGACACAGACCTGGGGGAAAAAAAAAGTGCAGACTTCAAAGATCAGATCCAAAGTGGTCTTTTTCACCCTGGTAGCCCTTTAGAGTAAAAATGTGGATTTCTCATAACTCCTAAGGTCTAATTGCTAACATCACACATAAACTCTGGGGGTAACCTAAATAAGCATTGTGGACGCCATGATTATCTCTCTTTTTCTCATTCCTCCTCTGCCCCAATTTTCCACTCAATGCTTCTAGTGACAGGGGTGACTCTAGAGACTGTCAAGGTTGGGGGAAAAAATGTCCAAGGAAGGTTTTCTCCCTTTAAATGAATATATATCTATATCTATATAGATCTATATCTATGTAGGACACGGTGGTTCATTAGCTAAGACGCTGAGCTTGTCGATCGAAAGGTCAGCAGTTCAGCGGTTCGAATCCCTAGTGCCACATAATGGGGTGAGCTCCCGTTACTTGTCCCAGCTTCTGCCAACCTAGCAGTTTAAAAGCATGTAAAAAATGCAAGTAGAAAAATAGGGACCACCTTTGGTGGGAAGGGAACAGCATTCCGTGCACCTTTGGCATTGAGTCATGCCGGCCACATGACCACGGAGACATCTTCGGACAGTGCTGGCTCTTCGGCTTTGAAATGGAGATGAGCACCACCCCCTAGAGTCAGGAACGACTAGCACATATGTGTGAGGGGAACCTTTACCTATACCTATACCTATACCTATACCTATACCTATACCTATACCTATACCTATGTCTATGTCTATGTCTATGTCTATGCCTATGCCTATGCCTATGTCTATGTCTATAATCTATATCTCTATCTATATATCTCTATCTCTACAATCTATATCTATATCTGTATATCTATATTTGTATCTATATCTATCTCTATAATTTATATCTATATCTTTATATCTCTATCTCTATCTCTATCTCTATAATCTCTATCTCTATCTCTATCTATATATCTATATCTTTATATCTGTATCTGTATCTCTATCTCTATAATCTCTATCTCTATCTCTATCTATATATCTATATCTTTATAGCTCTATCTCTATCTCTATATCATCTATCTATCTATCAATATGAATGAATCATCTTTGGGGAAGGTTGAAAATGAACAGGGTCTTGTTCGGGGAGGTTTCAACATCGTTTGGGAAAACGAAATTAAGAAAGCTTCAGCGGGAAGGAGAGGTTTGATGATGGTCTTCACTTGGGATTTCTCCCATCTCCAAATTGGCGTCCTTGGTGGTGTTGTCCAGAAAACTTGGTTCTTTTTCATGACCCAACTAGGTAATATCATCAGTGCTAGAAGGGAGTGGGGTTTGGGAGGAGGAGGAGGAAGAAGAGGAAGAGGACGATGACAGTGGGTTTCTTGATGCTCTCTGAGCTTGGTGATTTTCTTGCAGACATTTCACGACCCAAATAGGTAACATCATCAATGCTAGAAGGGAATGGGGATTTCAGAGAGGAGGAGGAGGAGGAGGAGGAGGAGGAGGAGGAGGAGGAGGAGGAGGAGGAGGAGGAGGAGGAGGAGGAGGAGGAGGAGGAGAACTGTGATATGAGGGAGTCCTTGGTGCTCTCTGAACTTGATGGCTTTCTTGAAGACATTTCATGACCCATCTAGGGAACATTATCAGTGCTAGAAGGGATGGGGTTGGCAGGGGGAGGAGGAGAAGGAGGACAACAACAATGACTGTGAGTTTCTTGGTGCTCTCTGAGCTTGGTTTTCTTTCAGGCATTATATGACCCAGCTAGGCAACATCATCAGTTCTAGAAGGGAATGTGATTTGTGAAGAGGAGGATGAGGGAGGAGGGGAGAAGGAGAAGGAGAAGGAGAAGAAGGAGAAGGAGAAGGAGAAGGAGAAGGAGAAGAGGGGGAAGGGGAAGGGGAAGGGGAAGGGGAAGGAGAAGGAGAAGGAGAAGGAGAAGGAGAAGGAGAAGGAGAAGGAGAAGGAGAAGGAGAAGGACAAGGAGAAGGAGAAGGAGAAGGAGAAGGAGAAGAGTGTCCTTGGTGCTCTCTGAGCTTGAGGAGAGAAGAAGGGATAGAGTAGAGTAGAGTAGAGTAGAAGAGAAGAAGGAATAGAATAGAATAGAATAGAATAGAATAGAATAGAATAGAATAGAATAGAATAGAATAGAATAGAATAGAATAGAATAGAATAGAATAGAATAGAATAGAATAAATGGAAGGGACCTTGGAGGTCTTCTAGTCCAACTCCCTGCTCAGGCAGGAAACCCTATATCATTTCAGACAAATGGTCATCCAATCTCTTCTTAACAACTTCCAGTGTTGGAGCATAACGTTTAACTGGGAGCTGTTTTAGAGGCCAAGTTAGGTTCATTGAGCAACATTTTTAGTTGGATTTAGCAAAAATAAAATAAAAAAAAAGGAGGAAAGGTGAGAAAAACAAAAGTGCTTTCCAAGTCATAACTACAACCAGATGGGCCAATTAAATTCAGCCCAATCTTGATTGCTGAGCTGATGCTGCACGGCTAGAAATGAAGTGAGACTTTGCTTTCGAATGGTAGCAATTTATGGAAACTCCAGTTAATAGCATTCCTAATGAGCAGCTTCGGTGTTATATCTGAACACTATACGTCTTTCGGGAGAGGCCATTGGTGGCATTTCACATGTTGCTCAACTACAGTTCCCAGCCAAACTAGCAAGCATAGCCAGCGATGAATGGTCGTTCAGCAATATCGGGCATACCTTCAGTTGTCTACTCCTGACATCAGTGGTTGTTAGCTACCCTTGTAAGCAGAGGTGTGTTTCCAATATTCTTACCACCGGTTTGCTGTGTGCATACATGCTCGCTTCACACACGACCTTCCACGCAGGCACCGGGCCTTCTGCGCATGTGCTTTGCTCACACACATGCCTTCCACACATGCACCCAGTCCAGTGGTGGGTTGCCCCCGGTTTGGATCGATTCACAAGAACCAGTAGTAAAACCGGCGGGAGGTCCTGCCCACTGCACCAAATGTCATCATCGGTGATCTGCACATGTGCAGAAGCAAGGCACGCATGTGAGCAAAGCAAGAGCGCATGCACGATCCCTTTGCAAACCAGTAGTAAAGGTAAGTAGAACCCACCCCGACCCAGCCTCAAAAATATGGCTAAATAGGATGGTGTTATGCCAGGGCGGGTGGGCCCACCTGCATTTGCCGCTACCAGTTCACCCAAACCAGTCTGAAATGGCTAAATACCACCACTGTTTGTAAGTCTCCAGATTTTTGTACATCAATTTACAGAGTTAAAATCCACGTATTGTTGCAGTCCGCCAGCAGCCTGCGGAGCTGGCAGCAGAGTCGGACAGTGAAGAGGTTGAGGAGGACCATGGGCCAGTCCTGGAGTCTGAGGAAGGCTCAGACAAGGGCTCTGTATCGGAGGCAGAGAAAGGGCCACCCGGGAGATATGTACCACCTCCGGAGCCTCCACAGTCGGAGCTCAGCGAGGCAGAAGAACAGGGGGAGTGTTCTGTCCCCATCTCACACACGCACACAAACAGACAGCCAGGGGTTAAATGAACTGGCAGACAATCAATTCTTCCGATAAGACGCTTGGCAGCAACCCAGTAGCTGCTTGCCAAGAACATTACTCAAAAACAAAATACACACAGTCAAGAATTGTCCAGTTCGTAAAATAAATCCAAGGCCGATAATGTTGTTTCCAAAGATGCAATGTGACTCGATAGTAGTTAGTTTTGTCCATCACAGAGTCTGAATGGCCACTTCACCCCCTTTTATACCCTGTGGGGTGTGGTCCAGTGACTCAGCTTAATCTCTGGCACACCTTTTCTTCTGTTGAGCGCATTTATCTCTGCGACGCTGGCATGGATCCAGCCAAGACTCATTACCCTCATCACTGTCCACCTGTAGCTGCGTGGATGTGCTTGGCCCTGGCCCTATCTCTTGCCCTTCGGCGGACACCAAAGGCATTGCCAGAGAGGAGGGTCCTGGAGAGGGAGGCCTTGCCAACTCCTCTCCTTCACTCTCGGAGTCCTCTCCTGCCCATGATACAGGCTCAGGTAACGGAGTCACAACAGGGAGCCTGTTCCCAGGGTGTGCATGCACAGAGCTGCCAGAAGGCAAGAACAGCTAAAACAAAAGGGATGACTTGGGAGTAGGACTTGGAGATGATTGGCCCTCCCATAAGACTTAAAAGAGGAGCAAAAGCACCTGGGCCTTTGCAGGAAGCAACGTTTATTCATTCGGTTCAGCTTAAAGCCTGAAGCTCTGTTTGATTCTGGACTCCATGTGGCTTTGCCAACTTTGGCAACATGTCAAGGGAGATAAAGGTGGGTGATTATCCTGAAGGACTTCTCCCAAAGCACTCTTTGTAACTAATTGGGACTCAG
>NW_027256882.1:292158477-292205977 GCF_029215685.1 Pituophis catenifer annectens | reverse complement strand
CAGAGAAGGGCGGCATATAAAAATAAATAAAAATAATAAAAATAATAAATAAAAAACATATGAAGAATGGTTGCAGGATTTGGGTATGGCCAGTCTAGAGAAAAGGAGGACTAGGACGGCGCATGATAGCAGTATTTGAGAGGCTGCCACAAAGAGGAGGGGGTCAATTTGTCTTCAGTTTTTTTTTTAAAAAAAATATTGAATATTTTACACTTTTAAAACCAAAGACGTAACAGAAAAAGAAAAAAAAAAGAAAATGAAAAGAAAGAAAGAAAACATACACATAGACCAAACGGTAAAATACAAAACATAAGTAACAACATTATGTAGTATTTTTACAACTTTTTTACAACTCTTTTACAAAAAAGAGCCTTGGTGGTGCAGCAGACTAAAGTGCTGTTAAAGTAGCACCAGCTGCCTGCAATTACTGCAAGTTCAAATCTCACCAGGCTCAAGGTTGACTCAGCCTTCCATCCTTCCGAGGTAGGTAAAATGAGGATCCGGATTGTGGGGGCAATAAGCTGACTTTGTATAAAAAAGAACACCGCTTGGGGGGCCCGAAAGCCCTACTAAGCAGGTATATACAAAAGTATGAAGGCTATTGCTTAATGCATTGTAAGCCACCCTGAGTCTCCGGAGAAGGGCAGCATATAAATTGAACTAATAAATAATAAATAAAATAAACTTTCTGCATCGACAGTTGTCTTTGCTTTTAAACTCAATTCTTCTATTTAATCCTTTAGTCTTATATAGCCATCTTAACAACTCTTGTAACCAAAATTGTTATATAATTGTTATATAAATATCCTATTTATTTACATAATCGGTGTTTTACCCTTGCCGTTATTCAATACTTTTAGTTTTCAGTTAATCAAAATTCAATTCACAAACTTATTTCTTATTTTGATTTCTATTTTCTAGCCACATGTAGAATCTATTCCACCCTTTATAATAGTCCGAATCATCCCTTTCTTTCATCTCCATTGTCATTTTATCCATTTCTGCACATTCGAGGATCTTTTTAATGACTGTTTCTTCAGGTGGTGTATTCATCTGTTTCCACTCAAACAGGTCAATTTGTCTTCAAAGCACCAGAAGGCAGGACAAGAAACTCATCAAGGAGAGAAGCAACCTGGAATTAAGGAGAAACATCCTATCAGTGAGGACAATTAAGCAGTGGAACAGATTGCCTTCAGAAATCATGGTTGCTTCATCACTGGAGGTTTTTAAGATGACACTGGCCAGCCACCTACCTGAAATGGTACAGAGTCTTCTGCTTGAGCTAGAGGTTGGACTAGAACATGGGTGACATGGGTGTCAAATTTGATTTCATTGAGGGCCACATCAGGGTTGTGTTTGTTGTGGCCCTGCCCTCTGAGCCTGTCCCATCGGAGGAAGAAAGCTCCGAGCATGAGGAAGAGGAGTCAGCCAGGCTTCCCTCTCCAGGCACCTCCCCTCTGGCACTGTCTCAGGTGCCGGCCGAGGGAGAGGAGATTAACAGAGAGACAGGTGTCTCGGATCAGAGTGACGGAGAAACATCATTCCTGGACGCACGCCTCCGAAGGCGTGATAAACGATTGCAGCAGCTCAGGAGGCGTGCTAGGGATTAGAACTGAGTCACTGAACCACACCCCAGAGACTATATAATAGAGGGTGGTGGCCAGTGATCCTTGTGACGAACAAAGTAAACCTTGGATAGTAACTAAAGCCTCGTCCGGAACTGCTGAGAGAAATATTTATTGTTGTCGGACGTTTGGACTCTGAGTATGTTATCTGTCTGTTTTCTGTGGAAATAAATGCACTTGGCAGACGGTGTGTAAATCGCTGCCAAGTTGGAGATAAGACCTGGGTGTGTGCCAAAGTGTTTCCTTAACCCTCAGCTGGCTGTGTTTGTGTGTGTGTGTGGACGGGGACAGATCAGTGTTTGACCTCAGGGGGCTGGGATGGTCACGCCCAGGAGGAGCATGGCCAGCTCAATGTCACTCGTGTCAGGGGTGCCTGTAGTTGTACGAGCACTCATGTGACAATTCTTTAGGATTTAGCAGAGCTACTGGTCTACCAGGCTTTTAACTGCTTGCAGATCTGTACCAGTCTACCCATTTGTTCTTGGAGCATCCTGGTCTACCCATTTGTTTTTGGAGGCACCGGTCTACCCATTTGTTTTTGGAGGCACCGGTCTACCCATTTGTTTTTGGAGGCACCGGTCTACCCATTTGTTTTTCGAGGCACCGGTCTACCCATTTGTTTTTGGAGGCACCGGTCTACCCATTTGTTTTTGGAGGCACCAGTCTACCCATTTGTTTTTCGAGGCACCGGTCTACCCATTTGTTTTTCGAGTGCACTGGTCTACCACCACACTGCCTTTTAACACTGATCAGCTGTAGGGCGGCCCTTTGAAGCCCCAGGGCAAGAGTTTAAACAGTTTTTTTCCTTCTAGCCGATCAGCTGGGACTCAGGAGGCAGCGAATAGATTGGGGGTGGGGCCAAATAAAAGGTAAGAATAATGTGGGGGGTGGGAGGGCCCAGCTCCCGAACAAAGAGAACCAGTTCGGTGATGTCATATCGTCACCGCTACCGGCTCGGCTGAACCGGGCTGAATCGGGAGGAACCCACCACTGCTATGGCCCTCACGAGCTCCCTTTTCCCTGGAAGAGGCACCGCGAGGCAGTCCTTTGCTGCTTCCAGGGCAGCCCCACGGGCCAGATCTAAGCATCCTATGGGCTGGATCTGGCCCCCAGGCCTTGAGTTTGACACCCGCAGACTAGAAGATCTCCAAGGTTTCTTCCAGCTCTATTCTGATTGACTGATTGATTGATTGATCAAGAAGTTGTGGGTGATTCATCATGGAGGGTTTTTAAGAAGAGGCTGGGGAGCTATTTGCTTCAAATGGTTATAGGGTCTCCTGCTTGAGCAGGGGGTTGGACTAGAAGACCTCCAAGGTCCCTTCCAGCTCTATTCTGATTGATTGATTGATTGTTAGTAGGTTTGATCTAGCTTTCATTTCGCGAGACATTTTCCCCAGAGGTGGTATTCAGCAGGTTCTGACCAGTTCTAGAGAACCGGTAGCGGAAATTTTGAGTAGTTCGGAGAACCGGTAGTAAAAATGCTGACTGTCCCCACCCCCAACTATTCTCTGCCTCCAGAGTCCCAGCTGATTGGGAAGAAATGGGGATTTTGCAGTATCCTTCCCCTGGATTGGGGAGGTAATGGAGATTTTACAGTATCCTTCCCCTGGAGTGGGGAGGAAATGGGGATTTTGGAGTATCCTTCCCGTGGATTGGGGAGGGAATGGAGATTTTACAGTATCCTTCCCCTGGAGTGGGGAGGGAATGGAGATTTAACAGTATCCTTCCCCTGCCATGCCCACCAAACCACGCCCACCAAGCCATGCCACGCCCACCAAGCCACGCCCACAGAACCAGAAGTAAAAAAATTTGAAACCGACCACTCATTTTCCCCTCTTATTTTGGTCTACGATGAGAAACTTGGTAGAGGTTACTTCAAGAACTTGGCATTATACAACTTCTTTTATTAAAGTTCCGGGTTTTATCGCTGCTTTTAAAGTTTTATCACTGCTTTTGAAGAGCTTTTATTTTGTTGTCTGGCAGACTTTGTTTAGTTTTGATAGAGAAAATAGATGTAATAGTAATTGATTTTCCTTACTTGTCAATCCCACCTTGTTTAGCCGTCACTGTGGCTGGTCTCTGGATACAAAGGTAGTGTCAGATGTAAATGCCTTATTCTCCATTGTGTAAATAATGTATATATGGGACATCAGGGGTTAACTTATTCTTTGGATTTTAATGTATTCATAATTTACCACTCCCATTCCTGGCTCCACCCCTTGTATATATAAGGAGCCACCCTCACCATTTTCTTTGCTTCTATCTTGAATATTCAGCGAATATAGAATGCCTATTATTATTAAAGAGAAATATATTTAAATCTCTAATTCTTATTATCTTTATTGAGTCTGATCCTGAAAATATTGCAACAAGCTGGTAGCAGAGGATGGTTAATTGACTCAATAAATAATTAAAAATGTCTAAGAAAGATAGGCCCAACACCAGGGCCTACAGCAAGGAAATAGAAACTGAACAAGAGATGATCAACGAATCCACTAACGCGATTTCGAGAGAATCCGAAGAATACACCACTGAAGAAGAAGAACTGATAAATGAAAATAATGACCAGGAAGAAATCGAAATAGAAAATAACGAACTCAGGTCAGAGATATTGAAGATACTAAAAAGCCAGAAGAACGATGAAAGCCTCATCGCGAACCTCCAAGAAATGCTGAAGAACAACGGAGCAGCGAGAGAGAAAAACGTCGTTAAAGAAAAACCCAAAGATCAAAAAACTGTGAGTGAAATGAATACTGAGAAAGTCGTTGTAAAAAAGAAAAGATGTGATCCCGCGCGAAATTTTGAATGGCAGCCATCTTGGTTTCAACGAACTTCAAAAGAGAATGGAGCAGAGCCAATCAAAACGCTCAGTTCAAAATTTCTGGCGCGAAAAACGCTATCAGACGACGAAAGTGAAAAAGAAGACTCAAACTCTTCAGAAGAACCAGAATCAGAAAGTGAAGACGATTTAACAAAGTCTCAAGTAAAGTCAGCAATAAAAACGCTTTTTGCTGCTTTTGGGCCAAGATTGAAAATTTCCAAGGCACCAACGAAGAAGCAAGAGATCAAACCGACAACTCGAGACCTGCACGCTCCCATCCTGACTTCGAAGGCGACGACACCTGAGCCCAGAGAGCCATGCCGATTCCGTCCTACACCGCAGACCGGATCAAGTGCCAACGCACACGAAAGAAAGAGAAGAGCTGTCGCCACCACCAGAACCCCTAAAACCGAACCAGAGACCGACTCATCTGAAGAGGAGCGGAACGAGAGAGCTGAAATGGAGAGAACCTTCCACGACGACGCCAAGGAAGAAATGAGCAACGCGCATGTGCAAAGCTACGTAGACGGCCCCGAAAGACTTGAACTGGCCAGAGAACCGCGCAGACTCGTTGCGAGCATCCCCATGCCGTTCTGTAATTTCCTGCACTTGCGAGACCACGGACTGCCTCAGGTTGTAAGTAATGGACAAAATAATGTGGGGAATTTACCCAGTGACTTCCCAAAACTTAGAATTGATGGCATTAATTTACAAGAGTGGTATCAACAGCTTCAGGTTGTCTTTATGAAAGAAAATTTACTATTCTTTATAACTAGTCCTCCAAGAAGACCTTGGACTTTAAAAATAGATTGTTTACATCATAGAGCATTTTTCATAATAATATCTAGCGTATCTCCTGCAATGTATCATAGCATCAAATCAAACCTAACTGTGTCAGAAATAATTCAATGCATGTTTAATCTATTTCACAGCGATAGCGTAGCTACAACTACAAGAATGTCTAAGGATTTCTTTTCTTCTAGAGTGAAACCAGGGGTTTCTATAAGTGAGCATTTGATATCTCTAAACAAAATAAGAGCTGAGCTGCAATTGAGGGGGGAAGTGATTTCAGATCAAACAATGAAAAGTGTTATTATCAATTCACTTGATCCATCATGGGATAGCTTTATGTCACACTTAGATACTATTAATTTAGGATATTTAACCATAGAAAGTCTATCTAACAAATTGATAGCAGAAGACAATTCAAGAAAAAATCGTTCCAGTAATCAAACAGAACACAAATCTTTTAGGAAAGTAGCTTTCCAAGAAAAATATAATGAAGCCTTTAGATGCCACAATTGTGGGTCCAGGGAACACAGTAGAAGAGACTGTCCCAAAGTCTCAAGGGAGAGACATAGGCCAGAATATAGGAGCAAATACAATTATAGACAGTCTTCCACAGATAGACACAAATATAGAAGCCCACCAAATTACAGAGAAAGTAGAGGGGGTAGAGAAAATTCAAAAGAGAGAAAATCTGGGTCACTAAATGGACTAAACAAACAAGAAAACACCAAAACACAACAAAATGAGAACAATAATTGGCTTATTGATTCTGGTGCAACCAATCACACCACTAACAACAAAAGTATATTATCTTCATTTACAGAAGATAAGTTTGTGATAAAGGTAGCTAATCAAGAAAAGGTTCAAGTATTAGGCAGAGGAAATGTGACCTTGCCTGGTTTAGGTAAAATAGAGGGGGTATTATTAATCCCAGAAATACCTCATAACATACTAAGTGCTATAAAACTAAGCAGAGATTCTGACATCAATATAGTTTTCTCAAAGGGGAAAGCAACTTTAGAGAAGGACAAAACAAATATAGGCACTGTGATGATAAAAGGAGGTCTACCCTATCTGATAACGAAAGAAAGATGGTTACATAACATTGATTCAAATATGGAAGATTGTATTGAAGCAGATGATGAAAATGTTAGTAACAGTGACAATGATGAATGTAAAATACCTCATGATCACAAAAATACACACAATGAGAAGAAACCAAAAATAGGTAAACCAATTCATGATGAGTGTGCTCACATCTTACATAGGAAGTTAGGACATGCAAGCTTTCCTGTAGTTCAAAAAATGACTGAACACGCAGAAGGTGTCAAAATAAAAAATTGTGAAAATTATTTGGAATGCTCAGTATGTAAATCCACCAAACTAAAAACCAGTCCCAGACCAAAAAAATCTAACAGATCAACTAACAATATTTTTGACTTAGTACATATGGATTTAGTTGGTCCATTAACTCCATCAATTACCTATAGAAAACGTTACTTTCTAACAATAGTGGATGATTATAGTCGCTATGGTTTTGTTTACACATTAAAGCACAAGGATGAAACCTTTCAGAAATTTAAGGAATTCTACAAACGCATAGAGACACAACATAATATCAGAATAAAACAAATTATGACAGATAGGGGATGTGAATTCATGTCTAAAGAATTCTCCCAATGGTTAAAGGATAGGGGAATGCTACATTTCACGTCCAATCCATTTTCTGCGTTTCAAAACGGGATTGCAGAGAGAAAGAATTCCACACTACAAACCATGATTAGATGCACATTAGAGGATGCTGGTTTAGGCAAACAATTCTGGTCAGAAGCCCTACATTATTCAAATTACACTCAAAATAGAACCTGGTCCAGTATTGTGAATAAGACACCGTATGAGGTGATGTACAATAGGAAACCTAAATTAGCACACATGCACATATTTGGAGTCACTGCAGATGTGCACATACCTAAGCAGTTGAGGAGAAAGGGAGAAAACGTATCCAGAAGATTAAGATTTATGGGATATGAAACTGGAACCAAAGGGTACAGATTCATTGATAATAATAACAAATTTATAGTCTCCAGAACAGCTGTGTTTCATGAGCAGGCCAATTGGTCTAAACTGCACCTTAATGAAATATTTCCAAATAAATGCAAAGATGCGATATCTTGCGAGGAAGGGACAATAGAAAATCAAAACATTAACAAAAATAAGAACAAAACCAAAACTTGGACAAATAGTCAGCATAAAATAAAGACAGACACATTAACAAAAAAGGAAGCTAGATATTTGCACGACAACCATAGCAAACCTGAAAGAGCTATTAGAAACAATAGAAATCAAATACCAAGTAAATACAAAGATTACATAATGCATATGAATGGAGAACAAATAACACCTAATACATATGAGGAAGTATTAAAACTCCCTCGTGAAGAAAGAGAAAAATGGGAACTAGCTATGAAAAAAGAGATGGAAAGTTTGCAAGGATTAAATGTATTCACTCCTGCGATCGCACCTAAGGATAAAACAATTATAGGTACCAGGTGGATTTATAAAATTAAGAACCTAGAAGGAGGCAATACTTTATACAAGGCTAGACTAGTTGCACAAGGTTATGCACAAAAATATCCAGAAGATTATACTGACACATACTCCCCCACGGTGAGGACAGAGAGTGTTAAAACAGCTCTAGTAGTAGCATCTGCACTCAATCTGGACGTATTTCAATATGACATACAGACTGCGTATTTACACGCAAAACTAGATAAGGAAATATATGTAAGAGCACCACATAGTCAATACACTAATAAGAATGAAATTTGGTTATTAAACAAGAGTCTATACGGATTAAAGCAATCTGGCAAGAGATGGTACGATTGCTTGGTAAAAGTACTAAAGACCATGGATTTCAACGCTACCACTGCTGATAACTGTTTCTTTGTAAAAAAGAGTGATGATCACATTGAATTTGTATTAATTTATGTGGATGATATTTTATATATAGGAAAACACAAAGAGAGCAGAGAAATCTTTGTAAATAAGTTAAACGAACATTTCTCGTTGAAATCTCTAGGTAAAGTGAATAAATACCTTGGTGTACAAATTAACAAAACTAGAAGGGGATTCAAACTTACTCAGAAAGATAAGATCATTGAACTTCTAAACAAATGTAATTTAAACAATGCCAAAACCTGTGACACTCCTATGCAAACTGATTTCCTTAGAAACACTGATGAGTCTTCCCCTGAATTTAAAGATAATACATTTTACAGATCAGTTATAGGCTCACTCCTTTATATATCTAATTGGACCAGACCAGATATTGCATTACCTCTCAATTTATTGTCAAGATATGTTAGCAAACCAACCATGTATCATTGGGAAGCTGTCAAAAGAATTCTAAGATATTTGAAAAGTACATTAGATTTTTGTTTAGTATTAGAACCTAATAATGACAAAGAACCAAAAATTACCTGTTATGCGGATGCAGATTGGGCTGGTGATACATCATGCAGAAAGAGTACTTCTGGTTATATTTTTCTATTGAATGATTGTCCAGTTTACTGGTACACTGGTAAACAAGAACTGGTAGCCACTTCAACCACAGAAGCGGAATATGTTTGTTTATCCAAAGCTGCAAATAACCTTGTATGGTTCAATGACTTGATCTCAGATGTTTGGAAAAAACCTGCATTACCTTTTGTTGTGCATGAAGATAATAAAGCAGCCATTGAAATATCCAGATCCGATGCCATTGGACAAAGGTCCAGGCATATTGATATAAAATTTAAGCACGTGAGACAATTATCTCAAGATGGATTCATCAAAGCAATACATTGTGATACTTCTGAACAATTAGCTGACATATTAACGAAGCCTTTACCTTCTAAACAGCACAAATATTTAACTTCTAAATTGTATGTATTATATTGTCCTGAATCTGAATGTAATTAGTGTTGTATAGTGAACCGGCATTTAGAGGGGGATTTGTCAGATGTAAATGCCTTATTCTCCATTGTGTAAATAATGTATATATGGGACATCAGGGGTTAACTTATTCTTTGGATTTTAATGTATTCATAATTTACCACTCCCATTCCTGGCTCCACCCCTTGTATATATAAGGAGCCACCCTCACCATTTTCTTTGCTTCTATCTTGAATATTCAGCGAATATAGAATGCCTATTATTATTAAAGAGAAATATATTTAAATCTCTAATTCTTATTATCTTTATTGAGTCTGATCCTGAAAATATTGCAACAGGTAGTTTGCGACTTAGACCCATTCATTTAGTGACCGTTCTAAGTTACAATGGCACTGAAAAGGGTGACTTATGACCAGGGGTGGGATTCAAATAATTTAACAACAGGTCCTCTTCCCTAATGACCGGGTGGGTGGGTGTGGCCATGGTGGGCGTGGCCAGGGAGTTTGACAGGCAGCAGTCAGCCCCCTGCACCCCCCTGGGAGCAAAAATGGGCCACAGGGGGCCTGCACCACCACCACCCCATGTCCCATTTTGGGCCTAGTAGGCCTCCCTGCAGCCTCCTGGGAGCAAAAACAGGTCACGGGGGGCCATGCTGCACCCCCACACTCCCTTTTGGGCCTAATAGACCTCCCTGCGGTTACCTGGGAGACAAATCGGGGTGCGTGGGGCAGAGGTGGGTTTCAGCAGGTTCTGATCAGTTCTGGAGAACCGGTAGCGGAAATTTTGAGTAGTTCGGAGAACCGGTAATTACCATCTCTGACTGGTTCCGCCCCCATCTATTCTCTGCCTCCCGAGTCCCAGCTGATCGGAAGGAAATGGGGATTTTGCAGTAACCTTCTCCTGGATTGGGGAGGGTATGGAGATTTTGCAGTATCCTTCCCCTCGAGTGGGGTGGGAATGGAGATTTTACAGTATCCCTCCCCTGGAGTGGGGTGAGAATGGAGGTTTTACAGTATCCTTCCCCTGGAGTGGGGAGGGTATGGAGATTTTGCAGTATCCTTCCCCTGGAGTGGGGTGGGAATGATGATTTTACAGTATCCTTCCCCTGGAGTGGGGTGGGAATGGAGCTTTTACAGTATCCTTCCCTTGCAACGCACACCAAGCCATGCCACGCCCACCAAGCCACCCCCACGAAACCAGTAGTAAATTTTTGAAACCCACCACTGGCGTGGGGACTCCTGGAAGGGGTGGGGCCAGCCAGTAATTTAACAACCGGTTTGGTTGAACTGGCCCGAACCGGCTGAATCCCACCACTGCTTATTACTGTTTTTCACATTTATGACCTTTGCAGCCTCCTAATGGTCATGTGATCAAAATTCAGATGCTTGTATTTATGACGGTCGCAGTGTTCCCAGAGTCCCCTTTTGCAGCCTTCAGGCAAGCCAAGCCAATGGAGAAGACCGCTTTAGCTTAACAAGTGCAGCGATTCGCTTAACAACTCTGGCCAGAAAGGTCGTAAAATGGGGCAAAATCCACTTAGCAACTCTCTTCGCTTAGCAACAGAAATTTTGGGCTCAATAGCCGAGGACTAACTGTACTTCCCAGTTAGTCCTGCTGATAACCTCAAGGCCTCTAGTAGAAGAAAATGCCAGAAATGGAAGGGAAATTCTTGGATCAATTCAAACTGTGTCTGTACTTAAGATATTATGGAGCTTCTTTAAGATGCAAACAAGATTGGGAAATAAAATAAAATAGTGAGCCTGAGTGGCGTAAGAGGCTGATGCCTCCTACTAAGGCAGCATTTAACATCCAGCTGCCTGCAATTTCTGCTGGTTCGAATCTCTCCAAGGCTCAAGGTTGACTCAGCCTTCCATCCTTTCTTAGGTAGGTAAATTGAGGACCCAGTTTGTGGGGGCAATAAGATGACTTTGTAAAAATATACAAAAGTATGAAGGCTATTGCTTAACGCATTGTAAGACGCCCTGAGTCTCCGGAGAAGGGCGGCATATAAATCATTTTTTTTTTAAAATGTAGGTCTTGGTAGGAGCCCCTCAAATATAGCACTTTTCCAATATTTGAGGGGCTCCTACAAAGTTAAGGAGATCAAACTGTTTTCCAAAGCACCAATAACCCCCCCAAAAGAAGGAGGAGGAGGAGGAGGAGGAGGAGGAGGAGGAGGAGGAGGAGGAGGAGGAGGAGGAGAAGAAGAAGAAGAAGAAGAAGAAGAAGAAGAAGAAGAAGAAGAAGAAGAAGAAGAAGAAGAAGAAGAAGAAGAAGAAGAAGAAGAAGAAGAAGAAGAAGAAGGAAGAAACAATGGATGGAAACTAACCAAGGAGAGAAGCAACCTGGAATTAAGGAGAAACTTCCTAACACTAAGGACAATTAACCAGTGGAACAACTTGCCACCAGAAGTTGTGAATGCTCCGACAATGGAGGTTTTTAAGGAGAGACTGGATAACCACTTGTCTGGAATGCTATAGGCTGGACTAGAAGACCTCCAAGTTCTCTTCCAACTGTGTCGTTCTATGTTCTATGAAATACTTTGAGGTCATTTTGTGGTGCTTATTGGCGTCTAAATCATGAAAGCTCTTGAGGAATTGTTCCTTTCGAAAGACAACATGAAACCTGCATTGCAGAAAGAGGCAAGCCAGTTGCTGAAAGCGGTTAAACTTTTGATGGAAAAGTTTAGACTTGATCGAAACAGAGTTGCTGTAATTAATATATTTGTAGGGCTATATAAAAGAAGATGTTTTTATTGAAACTATAAAAAAGAACTTTATGGAACTGTTGCCTTGTTCTACGGCGTCTTTAATCGCATTCATTCTTTTTTTTAATGTATTATTATAACAAAGGGGCTGAAAACAAAGATCTATTGATCAACTGAGTGTAGAGATAACCTCCTGAGCATTGTGTTTGTTCTAGTGTGTGAAATTTGTATCCTGAGTAAAGTGAGATCAGGATTTTGAAAGTCTTCAGTTTTAGAAGATGTATCTAACTAGATAAATCCAGTAGAAATGGAAAGAAAGAAAGAAAGAAAGAAAGAAAGAAAGAAAGAAAGAAAGAAAGAAAGAAAGAAAGAAAGAAAGTCATTTAGTTTGATGATGATCAAATAATGATTAAATAAACAGGCAAGCCACCATTAAGATTATTACTGATGGCACTTGGAAAAAAATAAATCCACTGAATAATTGTTGCTTTGTGGACAGTCCCCCCCCCCCACACACACAAATGACGTAACGGAGAGGGAAAAGTTACCTAGCATGTAGAATGAAGAGCACTGAAGGTTACAATAATAAAGCGGCTTTAATGGTGATCATCATCATCACCATTAAAAATAAGTCTATGTATAAACGCACTGAGTGGCATGGTGGCTTCGTGGTAAAGATGCTCACCTCCCACTCAGAAGGTTGAGAGTTCAATCCTAGGTAGCGGCGGAGGTGTCTCTGCCAAAGCACAAAGAGAAAATATTTGCTGTGAACTCTGTATAGGCGTCAGGAAGGGTATCTGGCTAGTAAATGCTCAGTTCCAACGAGTCATCCTGACACTACCCCTAATCAAGCAATTACAGGGTCATAAAAAGGGAATTTGTATGTATAAATCTCATTAGAGCTCTGGTTGCTGTCCAGCTCTTCTTCAGCGTCTCAAAGGTGATTTTCTAAAAGGCAACTGGACTTTCTTTGTTTTTTTCTTTGAAGACGTTTCGCTTCTCATACAAGAAGCTTCTTCAGCTCGGACTGGATGGTGGAGGAGGATGAAAGGATTTATATTCCTTGCAGACAGCTGGTCATTTGCATTCATTTATTTATTTATTTTATTTATTTAACACAAATTTATATGCCACCCTTCTCCCAAAGGACTCAGGGTGGCGAACCACAAGCTAGAAACATAAAATAATAAAAGAAGAGTCTAATTAAAACCAATTAAAATCAAAATAATAAATAATAAAACCCCAGAATCAGAACTCAGCCCATTTGTTGACATAGCCAAGTCTTTAGGCGGAAGGAGCAGAGATCAGGCGCCGTCCGGAGCTCGGTGGGTAACTCATTCCAGAGGGTAGGAGCACCCACAGAGAACGCCCTACCCCTGGACGTCACCAGCCGACATTGTCTGGCCGATGGTATCCTGAGGAGGGCAGTCCTATGTGAGCGCACTGGGTGGTGGGAGGCAGGCAGGAGATGGTCCTGCAGGTACCCTGGACCTAAGCCATGTAGGGCTTTATAGGTGAGTACCAACACCTTGAAGCGGATCTGGAGGACCACCGGTAACCAGTGCAGCTCGCGCAGGAGAGGTGTTTCATGGGAGTAAGGGGGAGCTCCCGTAACAACCCCCGCGGCCGCATTCTGGACCAGCGGGAGCCTCCGGGTGCACCTCAAAGGCAGCCCCATGTAGAGAGAGTTGCAAACAAGAAGTAACCAGGGCATGAGTGACTGTGCGAAGGGCATCTCGGTCCAGGAAAGGGTGCAACTGGCGCACCAGGTGAACCTGTGCGAAAGCCCCCCTGGTCACGGCCGTCAGATGATCTTCCAGAGACAGCCAGGAATCCAGGAGGACACCCAAGTTGTGAGCCTTTCAACGGGAGCAAGAACCTCCCCCCCCATCAAAAGAAATGGGACCTCTAGAACACGAGGTGCCAGAGAGTCATTGAGGCCATTGGAGGTTTATCTGTGTCCTCAGGATCACCTGAGTGGTGCAAATGGATATGGAGCCTTCTTGGAACTGTTGAAAGGACTCTGTTGTAGACAGGAGGTAGATGATGTCATATCCCTCCCCCTCTGTTGAGAGAGGGCTGTTCAATTCGGACATAGATCCCTCCAAGTGGCCTCAACAACTCTCTAAAAGAATGCAAATGATTAACCGTCTGCAATATTTTGGACAGAGAGGATCGCTGGTTTTAAAGAGGGGTTAAAGAGACCATCTATGTCAAAAAATGGAAAAGCCATCACTTAACAGAGGGGGAGGGATACCACATTATCTAACTCCAATCTACAACACAGTCCTTTCAATAGTTCCAAGAAGGCTCCACACCAATTTGCACCACTCAGGTGACCCTGATGACAGAGATAAACCTCCAAGCGGCCTCAACAACCTTCAAATAGGATGCAAATGACCAGCTGTCTGCAAGGAATATAAATCCTTCCATTCCCCACCATCCAGTCAGAGCTGAAGAAGTTTCTTGGATGAGAAGCAAAACATCTTCAAAGAAAAACCAGAAAGTCCAGTTGCCTCTTGAAAAAAAAAGCACCTTTGGGACAACCATGACCTGGATGACGGAGAATCTCCATAGACATCTGCAAGGAATATAAATCCTTCTCTTCTCCATCATTCAGTCAGAAGTGAAGAAGCTTCTTGGATGAGTGCCTTCTTGAACGGCCTTCATGGAACAACAAAGAAAGTCCAGTTGCCTCTTGAAAAAAAAGTAGTTTTGGGACCATCCATGACCTGGATGACTAAGAATCTTCATAGACACTCTTCTTCGGAGGTAAAGGTGGTGATCAGAATTTAGAATAACAGAGATGGAAGGAACCTTGGACGTCTTCTAGTCCAACCCCCTGCTTAGGCAGGAAACCCTACACCACTTCAGACAAATGGTTATCCAACATCTTCTTAAAAACTTCCAGTGTTGGAGCATTCACAACTTCTGGAGGCAAGTTGTTCCACTGATTCATTGTTCTCACTGTCAGGAAATTCCTCCTTAGTTCTAGGTTGCTTCTCTCCTTGATTAGTTTCCACCCATTGCTTCTTATCCTACCTTCAGGTGCTTTGGAGAAGAGGTTGACCCCCTCTTCTTTGTGGCAGCCCCTGAGATTGATGAACCCCAGCCCTTGATCAAATCAACCCCAGCTTCCACTCACCCAACGGGATGCCACATAATCACCATCTTCATCCCATTTTGCCGAGTAGCAGTTTCTCCATATTTGGGAGCTATTTATTAAATCTATATTTCTTCTCACTCATCACTGTGCTTGCTATGGAAAATTTATGAGTGCAGGGTTGGCTCCATCTTCAGGATTAAGGCTGGGGAGTAGAAAGTGCCTTCACAGCCCTCTTCCCCGTTACATAAAAATCATAAATTTTATTTTATTTATTTATTTATTTATTTATTTATTTATTTATTTATTTATTTATTTATTTATTTATTTAATTTCTATACCGCCCTTCTTCCGAAGGACTCAGGGCGGTGTATAGCCTAATTAAAAACACAAAGACAGACAAAATTTAAAAATAATTAAAAATTATTAAATAATAGGCCCAATTTATAAAACCCCAAATTTAAAATCCCATTTAAAACCAATTAAAATCTTTACATTGATAGCCCGGCTTGGCGGGCCTTGAGTGCACAGCGAAATACCCGGAGGTCGGGGATCTTACGTATTTCTGGGGGCAGTTCATTCCACAGGGCTGGGGCTCCCACAGAGAAGGCCCTCCTCCTGGGTGTCACCAGCCGACATGACTTGGCCGATGGCACCCTGAGGAGACCCTCTCTGTGGGAGCGAACTGGCCAGTGGGAAGCTATTGGTGGCAGAAGTCGGTCTCGAAGGTATCCAGGTCCAATGCCATGGAGTGCTTTAAAGGTGGTCACCAACACCTTGAATCGCACCCAGAAGACCACTGGGAGCCAGTGCAGCTCACGCAGGAGGGGTGTCACATGGGCACAACGAGTTGCGCCCATAACCACCTGCGCGGCCGCATTCTGGACCAGTTGGAGCCTCCGGGTGCTTTTCAAGGGGAGTCCCATGTAGAGAGCATTGCAGTAGTCCAGTCAGGAGGTGACAAGGGCGTGAGTGACTGTGCGCAAGGCGTCACAATCCAGAAAGGGCCGCAACTGGCGGATCAGGCGAACCTGATAAAAAGCCCCCCTGGCCACGGCCGTCATATGTTCTTCTAAAGACAGCCGTGTGTCCAGGAGGACGCCCAGATTGCAGGCCCTCTCTGTGGGGGGTAAAAACTCACCCCCAATAGTCAGCGATGGCACCAGCTGACTATATCGGGACGCCGGTAGCCACAGCCACTCGGTCTTGGAAGGGTTGAGTCTGAGCCTGTTCCTCCCCATCCAGACCCGCACGGCCTCCAGGCAGCGAGACATCACATCAAGGGCATCGTTGGGGCGGTCTGGGGTGGAGATGTACAGCTGAGTATCATCAGCGTACAGATGGACTCTCACCCCAAAACCACGGATGATCTTTTTTGCCTCCTTGGAACTCTTCTAGTGGAATATATCCTGCCTTTTGTATCATTTCCTCCAGGGAAAATTCCACTGACTGTTAGATGATCAGCCAGACAACTAAATTATCAAAAGTTCTCCATTAAATAACAGAAGTATGATCGGTCAAGTATTTTGTGCATTCTCCAGGTGGTTTTCAAAACACCCCTGGTGGATAATTGTCACTTAACGTTTTTAAAAGAATGGCCACCTTGAATGACTCTTTGTTAAAAAGTTCAAATTGGCCATGCGTTAAGAAGCTGGCACAAAGGTGTCATTCATGGTGTAATCGCTTGTGTAATTGTGGGGTTACAAAGTGTAATCACTGGTGGCTTTTAAGAAGAGATTGGACAGCCATTTGCCTGGAATGGATATATAGGGGTCTTCTGGGCGAGCAGGGGCTTCGACTAAAAGACCCTCGTGGGCGCTTCCAATTCTATTATTCTGTTATTCTCTATTCTTCCTGTAAAGCAGATGGGTTTTCTAGCGATAAGATCAATCCATGGGACAAAGTCTTTAGAAGAGCACTTGATGGCTGTGACTGGGAGGATTTTTCATCAGGTTCGCCTGATTCACCAGTTGCGTCCCTTTCTAGATCGGGACTCCCTACGCACAGTCACTCATGCCCTCGTCACCTCTCGTCTGGACTATTGTAACACTGTGTACATGGGGCTCCCCTTGAGGTGCACTCGGAGGCTCCAACTGGCGCAGAGTGCGGCTGCGCGGGTGGTTATGGGAGCGGCGTGGAGTTCCCATGTAACACCTCTCCTGCGCGAGCTGCACTGGCTCCCGGTGGTCTCCTGGGTGCGCTTCAAGGTTCTGGTCACCACCTTTAAAGCGCTCCATGGCTTAGGACCTGGTTATTTATGGGACCGCCTGCTACCACCAATAGCCTCCCACCGACCAGTATGCTCCCACAGAGAGGGGCTCCTCCAGGTGCCGTCAGCCAAACAATGTCGGCTGTCAGCTCCTAGGGGGAGAGCCTTCTCTGTGGGGGCACCTACGATCTGGAACGAGCTCCCCCCAGAGATACGGAAGATCCTGGATCTGCGCACCTTCCGCCGCGAGCTTAAGACTCTTTTATTTCATCAAGCTGGCCTGGCCTAAATCTTCTCCCTTTTAAGTGCAAATTTTAAATTTTAGTGTGTTTTAAAATATGGGTATTTTAAATTAAGGGTATTTTAAATTCAGCCAAATTTATTTAATTCATTTTATTCGATTTTAAATTTTTTGTATGTATGTTTTTTTTTTTTTTAATTTGATTTATATGCCGCCCTTCTCCGGAGACTCAGGGCGGCTTACAATGCTTTAAGCAATAGCCTTCATTCTTTTGTATATTTTATACAAAGTCAGCTTATTGCCCCCACAAACTGGGTCCTCATTTCACCTACCTTAGAAAGGATGGAAGGCTGAGTCAACCTTGAGCCTTGGAGAGATTCGAACCAGCAGAAATTGCAGGCAGCTGTGTTAATAACAGGGTGCACTAAACCCTTGTACTATCAAGGCTCTTGTATGTGTTTTATTTCATGGCTGTTCACCGCCCTGAGTCCTTCGGGAATAGGGCGGTATAGAAATTTAATAATAAAAAAAAAAGTGTGGTTGTTTATCAATAAAGGAGAATATTTGTACCTCAGGGTTGACATGAGCGGCTGCTCTCTGAGCTTGGTTGTTTTCTTGCAGACGTCTCATTATCCAAATTAGGTAACATCATCAGTGATAGAAGGGAGTGAGGTTTGGGAGGGGGAGGAGGAAGAGGAGGAGGGAAGAGGAGGAGATGGACTGAGGAGTCCTTAGTGCTCTCTGAGCTTGGCTGTTTTTTTTACAGATGTTTCATTATCCAATGCATCAGTACTAGAGGGCAGTGGTGTTTAGGAGGAGGAGGGGGCGGAGGAGGAGGAGGAGGAAGAAGAAAAGGAAGAGGAGGAGGAAATTGAAGGGTTCTTGGTGCTCTCTGAGCTTGGTTGTCTTCTTGAAGATGTTTCATTACCCAAAATAGGTAGCACCATCAGTGCTAGAAGGAAACAGGGCAGAGGTGGTATTCAGCCGGTTCGTACCAGTTCAGGCGAACCGGTAGTGGAGATCACGGGTCACTGCCCAACCATCCCGACTCTATGCCGTCCTATTTAGGCACAGTTTTGAGGCCAGGCACATACACGGAAGGCGCACGCGCAAGCAAAGCACATGCATGGAAGGTACACACACGCGGCGTAACGGTGGCAACAAAATGTGAAACTCACCGCTGGAACAGAGGTTTCTCTCATTTTATATACAAGATTCACACTAATCAAGAGAGCAAGCTACACTAATACGATACTGCACCATCACTTATGATGTTACCAAGTTTGGGTAATTAAATGCCTGCAAGAGCAACAAGAATGATTTGGGGTCTAGTGGCTAAAATCTATGAAGAATGGTTGCAGGAATTGGGTATGTCTAGTTTAATGCAAAGAAGGACTAGGGGTGACTTGATAGCAGTCTCGCAATATCTGAGGGGCTCCTACAAAGATGAGGGAGGTCAGATTATTTTCCAAAGCTCCAGAAGGCAGGACAAGAAGCAATGGATGGAAACTAATTAAGGAGAGAAGCAACCTGGAACTAAGGAGACATTTTCTAAAAATGAGAGCAATCAACCAATTGAACTGGTTGCCTTCTGAAGTTGTGGGTGCTCCATCACTGGACGTTTTCAAAAAGAGTCTGGGCAACCATATATCTGAAGTGATATAGGGTGTCCTGCTGAAGCAGGGGGGTTGGACCAGAAGACCTCCAAGGTCCCTTCCAACTCTAATGTGCTCAGAGGTGGGATTCAGCCAGTTCGGACTGGTTCGTGTTAATTTTATGTCCGGTTCGGCAAACTAATTTGCTGAACCGGATAAATTTTATGTCTGGTAGTTTGGACGACTGGATGGCCCTGCCACGCCCCACCCCTCCCCTCCAGGAGTCCCCACATGGCTTGTTTTGGGTCGCAGGTAAGAGCAGGGGGCACATGGAGCCTGGGGAAGTGGAAAATGGGCCTCCCAGAGGCCAGTGGAGGGCAAAAATGGGCCTATTTCCTGCCTCTGGAGAGCATCTGGAGCCTGGGGAGGTAGAAAATGGGCCCTCCACAGCCCATTTTTTTCTCCCAGGAGGCTGCAGGGATGCCTATTAGGCCCAAAACAGGGTGCAGGGGAGTGCAGTGTGCCCCCGTGGCCCATTTTTTGCTCCCAGGGGTGTGCAAGAGGCCGAGTGCTGCTGGTCACACCCCCTGCCCATGCCCACTATGGCTACACCCACCCAGCTGGTCATTAGGGCAGAGAACCGGTTGTTAACTTATTTGAATTCCACCACTGATTATGCTCTGTTCTACGTACTCTTCATGTAACAAGAAAAACGATGAAATGAAGTATGGAAGAGGAAGCCTATTATGGATCAAGATTAAACCTCCTTTGAGTCCATTTCCTGAGTATTTCATAGATCATTTTCTTGACAACAATAAGAAAGGGAGGGGGAGGTGACCATGCCCTCTTCTAGAAATGGGGGATTTGCAGGAAAGTAAAAGTTTTCATGCACATGATGAATTGTGCTTTGCGATGTCGTGACACAAGCACAGTCCTTTACATATTGGCATGAGATGTTACAAAACAGCTACAGAATGTGGGGTGCTTACGTTGCAATGTTGTGTTGTATATTTTGTTATTACTTCTTCACATCTCATGGACATTCATATTCTAGGATGGATTTTTTTTTTAATCTAACTTTAAGCCCTATTGGGACTTGATTCTGGTTAGCTTTTAGAGTCATCCAAACTTGGTTGCACATGAAAGCAGAGTCTGTCCTGGGTTGAGCTGAATTCCTGATGACCTCCCGAATATGACTATGTGGTTCTTTTGGCGGGGTACAAAGGTTGTTGGCAATGCCTTATTCTGCCATTTGACTTCCCAATCTGACTTCTACTTCTGGTGATATTCTACCTGTAAGGTCTTGTCTCTCCAATCTTCCCAAGAAATCAGGACTCTTGAAACTGCAGTGGTTCCAAAAGGAGCTTTTGTTGGAAGGTTTGTGATAACAAGAGATCTAGGCAAGAACTGAAGCTTCTCACTTAAAACCAGCTATTTAAAGCACACACGACATCATTGCAGGGAAACAGAAACAGAAACAGAAACAAAAACTCCATATAGAGATTAGCACAGTAATGCAAGAAACAGAAACAGAAACTTCATATACAGACCATTCCATTCCTCCCCCACTTCCTCCCACCAAAATGCCAGCATCCCTGTAGAAATATCTGGGACCTGACACTACAATTAAAAGGCTTTGTTCTTCTTAGCTTCAAAGCCCACTCAACTTCAGTTACAGGCTGCAAATTCCTGAGTCCGTCCTTCCTTCCTTCCTTCCTTCCTTCCTTCCTTCCTTCCTTCCTTTCCACCTGCCTTCTTCCCTCCCTCCCACCCTCTCACCATTTCCTTTCTTCCTGTCTCCCAGATTTCCTTCCTTCTTCCTTCCTTCCCTCCCTCCTCCTCCCTCCCTCCCTTCCTTCCTGTCTCCCATTTCCTTCCTTCTTCCTTCCCTCCCTCCCTCCTCTCTCCCTCCCTCCCTTCCTTCCTGTCTCCCATATTTCCTTCCTTCTTTCTTTCCTCCCTCCCTCCCTTCCTGTCTCCCATATTTCCTTCTTTCTTTCTTTCCTCCCTCCCTCCTCCCTCCCTCCCTCCCTTCCTGTCTCCCATATTTCCTCCCTTCTTTCTTTCCTCCCTCCCTCCCTCCTCTCTCCCTCCCTCCCTCCCTTCCTGTCTCCCATATTTCCTTCCTTCTTTCTTTCCTCCCTCCCTCCCTCCACCCTCCCTCCCTCCCTCCCTTCCTGTCTCCCATATTTCCTCCCTTCTTCCTTCCTTCCCTCCCTCCTTTCTTCCTTATTCATACTCATCCTACCACAAGCTCCAGTCGCTTCCTAATCTATGCCTACTGAACACAAAGGGCATCTAAGCAAAATAAATTCAGTTTTAGCTCTTAGTTTATTTCGCCCTCTACTTTTCGATAAACAGCCACACACAACACGTCGGTGAGGGGATGGTTGCATTTAAAATTAAAATAAAAAATCCCACACCATGAAAGTTCTTGCAGGCATGTTTGGACACCTTCTGATACTCACCTTGGCTGATTTTTAAGTGGGTATCATTAGTTTGTGCCTTCAAGTATCGTGCTGACCCAGAAAGGGAATTAACTCAGTTCCCAGCTTCAGCCTTTGTGTGTGTGTGTGTGTTTTTGTTGTTTTGTTGTTTTGTGAGTTCGAGAAGGCCCCCACCTGTCACGAGCAGCTGGAAAAGGCTTGGTTGACAATTGTTTCCTTTTGTTTTCTTTCATCCAGACCTGTCCAGCTACATACCAGAAACGGCTCCATCTTCTCTCAGATCTCCTTGATGCCTGGCATTTATAGTGGTTATGGGAGCAACATGGCGCTCCCGTGTGACACCTCTCCTGTGTGAGCTGCACTGGCTCCCGGTGGTCTTCCGGGTGCGCTTCAAGGTTTTGGTTACCACCTTTAGAGCGCTCCATGGCTTAGGACCTGGCTACTTACGGGACCGCCTACTACCACAAACAGCCTCCCACCAGCCGGTACGCTCCCATAGAGAGGGGCTCCTCCAGATGCCGTCAGCCAAACAATGTCGACTGGCGGCCGCTAGGGGGAGGGCCTTCTCTGTGGGGGCACCTACTATCTGGAACGAGCTCCCCCCGGAGATACGGAGATCCCGGATCTGCGCACTTTCCGCCGTGCTTTGAAGACACTCCTATTCCAGCAGGCCGGCCTGGCCTAATTTTTTCCCCTTCTTTTAAATTTTTAAACTCAAATTTTAATTTGTTTTAAATTATTGGGAGTTTTAAATTGTCTCGGGCAAAAATTATTTAATTAGGTTTTAATCATGTTTTAACTTTCGTATTTATGTGTTTTATTTCGTGCCTGTTCACTGCCCTGAGTCCTTCGGGAGTAGGGCGGTATACAAATTTAATAAAATGAAAAAAAAAATAATGAAAGAGAGAAAATGTGTCTCTGAAAAACCTCCCTTCTAATTAATGTCACAATAGACTCTCCCTCTCCCCTCCCATCCCCCCCTCCCCATCCCCAGGAATTCCTTGCTTGGGTTTGTGGGGCTGCATTTTGCTGGAGAGGTTAAGTTCGGCACGAAATACCACGTCGACGAATAAGGGATGAATGAAACACGGTGTCACTTTCAAAGAGCATCAATGATTTACCTTCAAAACAGGACAGGGCGTCCTCATTCATTACCTTTTTCCCAAATCTATATGGCAAAGTTGATCTCTTATAGAAAGAGCTTTCATGGTAACGCGAAATAAATAAAACCCCCCAAAAATAAATCTGCTGTTTTGCTGGAAGGAAATTGTCCAAGGGAAGACAGGACTGTCTTGGGGATGAGCAATCGTTTCGGACTGGAGATTGTGCGTGGAGGGCTGTTGCGCTTGGGAAGAATCCACAGACTTAATAGAATAAGAGAGTTGGAAGGGACCTTGGAGGTCTTCTAGTCCAACCCCCTACTCGAGCATGAGAATGTAGACCGGGGTCAGCAACCCGCAGCTCTGGAGACGCATGTGGCTCTTTCATCCCTCTGCTGCAGCTCCCTGTTGCTAGTCGGCTCCACAATTGATAGGGCTTTTGGTTAGGACAAGTAGAGGAAAAAGGATGCCGCACTAGGAGGAGACTATGATGGGGGAACCAGACTTCCAGTTGGCTCCAGAATTGAATGGCGGCTTCCGGTTAGGACTTTGTGGCTCTTTGAATGTTTAAGTTTGCTGACCTCTGATGTAGACCAGCAGGTTCTGACCAGTTCTGAAGAACTGGTATTTTTAAGAAGAGACTTGGGAGCTACTTGCTTCAAATGGTATAGGGTCTCCTGCTTGAGCAGGGGGTTGGACTAGAAGACCTCCAAGGTCCCTTCCAGCTCTATTCTGATTGATTGATTGATTGATTGATTGATTGATTGATTGATTGATTGATTGTTAGTAGGTTTGATCTAGCTTTCATTTCGCAAGACATTTTCCCCAGAGGTAGTATTCAGCAGGTTCTGACCAGTTCTGGAGAACCGGTAGCGGAAATTTTGAGTAGTTCGGAGAACCGGTAGTAAAAATTCTGACTGGCATCACCCCCCTCGATTCTCTGCCTCCCAAATCCCAGCTGATCGGGAGGAAATGGGGATTTTGCAGTAACCTTCCCCTGGATTTTACAGTATCCTTTCCTTGGAGTGGGGTGGGAATGGAGATTTTACAGTATCCTTTTACACGCCCGCCACGCCATGCCCACCAAGCCACACCCACAGAACCGGTATTAAAAAAATTTGAAACCCACCACTGATGTAGACCATTTCAGACAAATGGCTGTCCAATATCTTATTAAAATCTCCAGTGATGGAGAATCCATAACTTCTGGAGACAAGTTGTTCCACTGATTAATTATTCTCACTGCCAGGAAATTTCTCAGTTCAAGGTTGGTTCTCTCATAGAACATAGAATAATAGAGTTGGAAGGGACCTTGGAGGTCTTCTAATCTGAACCCAAGCAAGAAACCCTAAAGCATTCCAGATAAATGGACGTCCAATCTCTTCTTAAAAGCCTCCAGTGATGGAGCACCCACAAACTTTTCTTGAGACAAACCCTTCTTCTGATTAATTGTTCTCACTGTCAGGAAATTTCTCCTTACTTCTAGGTTGCTTCTTTCCTTGGTTGGTTTCCATCCATTGTTTCTTATCCTGCCTTCATGTGCTTTGGAGAATATTTTGACCCCCTCTTCTTTGTGGCAGCCGCTCAAATATTGGAATCCTGCTCTCATGTCTCCCTAGTCCTTCTTTTCATTAAACTAGACATCCCCAGTTCCTGCAACCATTCTTCATATGTTTTAGCCTCCAGCCCCCTCATCATCTTTGTTACTCTTCTCAGAAGAGTAACTCTTTCCAGAATCTCTACATCTTTTTTAAAAAAAATAATATGATGATCAGAACTGGATGCAATATTCCAAGTGCGGTCTTACTAAGGCTTTGTAAAGTGGTGCTAATGCTTCACAACGAAAACTAAGATCATGGCTCCTGGCCCTCTCAATTCCTGGCAAATAGATGGGGAAGAAATAGATGTAGTGACAGATCTTATTTTCCTGGGCTCCAAGATCCCCACACATGGGGACTACAGCTAAGAAATTAAAAGACGCTTGCTCCTGGAGAGGAAAGCTATGGCAAAGTTAGACAGCATACTAAAAAGCAGACATCACTCTGCAAACAAAAGTGCGAATAGTCCAGGCGATGGTTTTCCCAGTTGCAATGTATGGCTGTAAAAGTTGGACCATAAGGAAGGCTGAGCGCCAAAGAATTGAGGCCTTTGAACTCTGGTGCTGGAGAAGACTCCTGCGAGTCCCTTGGACTGCAAGGCGATCCAACCGGTCAGTCCTGGAGGAGATCAATCCTGACTGCTCTTTAGAAGGCCAGATCCTGAAGAGGCAACTCAAATACTTTGGCCACCTAATGAGAAGGAAGGACTCACTGGAGAAGAGCCTCATGCTGGGAAGGATTGAGGGCAAAAGACGAAGGGGACGACAGAGAACGAGGTGGCTGGATGGAGTCACTGAAGCAGTCGGCATGAGCTTAAATAGTCTCCGGGGGATGGTAGAGGACAGGAAGGCCTGGAGGAATGTCGTCCATGGGGTCACAGTGGGTTGGACATGACTTCGCAACTAACACCAATACTTCACATGATCTCGAGTCTATCCGTCTCTTAATGCAAGCTAGGATTGCATTGGCTGGTTGTTTGAAAAGGCAGATCATGTGAGGAAACTCATCAGTGTTGAATGATGTCCACAGGGAAATAGCAGGGAGGGGACCAGCCCACCCCGAGAAGCCCCTGAACGCAGCCCTCTAAAAATATTGCTGTTATCAGATCACAATTAGGGCCTGGTGGCTCAGCAGACTATTGGCACTGTAATTTAACACCAGCTGTCTGCAATTACTGTAAGTTCGAATCTCACCAGGCTCAAGGTTGACTCAGCCTTCCATCCTTTCTAAGGTAGGTAAATTGAGGACCCAGTTTGTGGGGGCAATAAGCTGACTTTGCATAAATATACAAAAAGTATGAAGGCTATTGCTTAGCGCACTGTAAGCCACCCTGAGTCTCCGGAGAAGGGCGGCATATAAATCAAATTAAAAAAAAAACAATTAGAAGAAATAACCAAACAAAAGATAGACATGAGGCCAGAAACATTTTTATTAGGAATACTCCCAAGGTCATACGAAAAAGAAATACAATATTTAATTATCCATATTACCACAGCAGCAAGAATAATCTATGCTCAGAATTGGAAAAAATGATAATATACCATCTGAAGATAATCTGATCAGAAAAGTTTTGGAATGTGCGAAGATGAACAAATTAACAAAGGAGATACAAGAAAAAGAGGAAACAGAATATATTACTTAGTGTGGGAGAAATGGTGTGAATGGCTGGAGGAGAGAGATAAAAGGAAGGGAAAAATTAAATAATGGTCGAAATAGGAGTTGAAGTATAATTGCTAATATGAGGAAACAAAAACTGTAGAAATAGAAGTGGGTACACGGGTATTGTTACGTATATATATATATATAAATATATAAATAAATAAATAAATAAATAAATAAATAAATAAATAAATAAATAAATAAATAAATGTAAATAAATAAATAAATATTAGATGTATATGTATAAAAGATATAGTAGAAATAAGGGAGGAAAAAATGTATAAGTATGAAATTTTTGACTCATGCGAAACGGTTGAAACAGAAAAAGTGTTAAAGCTTTCTTTTTGTTTTTAAAAAACATTTAATAAAAAAAAAACATTGCTGTTATTGTGTCCGATGGATCAAATACCAAACCCGAGGCATTATTATTATTATTATTAAAAGGGGTGTAAAAAACAATAGCGCAACCCCGTCTGATTATATTACACTATGCATCTTCTCATGAATCAGCAAAACGTAGCTCTGAAGTGAAGCTAATTATCATATTTACAGTGGTGATGGTAGTAAAATCGTTATGTTTTGCATTGCTGGGGATGTCTGGGGGTTGAAATAGATAAACTATGTTGGAGATTAGTAATAGGTAATTATTCTCTACTTACGTATTCAGCGCCATAATTCTAAATTAAGGTAAGTGGGAAAGCTTATAAAATATTCAAGCTTGCTTTATCTTGCCTCCTCCTTCTTATTACAGCCTGTGCATGAATTTGCATTGCATAAACCGGGCCCATAAATCAAAGCAAGAAACTGCAAGGAAGCTCTTTGTAAGCTATAATTTAAGGTTAACCATCGCACATATTTCCCCACCCCCACCCCTTTTGCTGTATTATTAATGACTCAGGTTCGTGAGGGACAAGATTCCATATTACGTTTAAGAAGAATAAAATATGGAGGTAGACAACATTTCAGGTGGCAGCTAATTTGCTTCCCTAGCTAAAATCTAGAAGAGAGACTATTTCTCAAGATGGACAAAACCAGGCTAAATTAACCATCTAAGTTATGTAAGGCCTGTTTTCTCTATTTCTGCTCTTAGGCTATCTCATTCCTGAACCTATTAAAAAAACAGATAATTTGTATAAGATATTTTATAGATGGCACTTTGTACCGATGAGGTTGGCAAAGATGTTCAAAGATAAGTCAGCCAAATGTTGGAAATGCCACCAGATACCTGGGCCCTATTATCATATGTGGTGGACATGTGTAGAAGCAAAAAAAAAAGCTGGAAAAGATGATAAAGCAGCACATTCATTTAAAATCAGAAATATTTTTGTTGGGGATTCTACCTGAAACTTATAGTAAAGAGAACGCATATTTAATTATCCATGTATTAACTGCAGCTAGAATTGTATTTGCACAAAATTGGAAAAGTGAAGAGATCCCTACTGAAGAGAATGTGATTAGGAAAATATTAGAATGTGCAGAAATGAATAGATTAACGCTTGCAATTAAGGAGAAAGAACAAACTGAGTATTATATGATATGGGAATTATTTTATCGATGGTTAGAGGATAAAAATGGAAGTTGGAAATAAAAGAAGGAGATTAGAGAAGAACAGAAAATATGTTAAGATAGAGATGTAAACAATACGATGATTGTTATTATTATGACTATTATGCTTAATATGATAATTATATTCTTATTAGAAGTTATATTAAGAGGGGGAAATGAATAGGTTTACTATGTTCAATAGTACAATTGTAAATTAGAGAATTAGTACAATGTAAAGAATGCTGTTGTAAATTTTTTTTTTATAATCTTTTTTTTTTAAGACAAACATTTAATACACGCTTGGAATACTGCATCCAGTTTTGGTCACCAGGATGTAAAAAAGATGTTGACAATAGTCTCGCTTAACCACAGAAATGTTGGGCTCAATTGTGGTCATAGATCAGGGATTACCTGAATTGCTTTACATCCAAAGTTTCTTCAGCTTCTGTGCCTGACAAAACTTGACTGACAGCTACCTTCTGTTAGTAATAGTTAGCAATTATTATTATTATTATTATTATTATTATTATTATTATTATTATTACTACTACTACTACTATTACTATTATAATTATTATTGGTTAATCTTTAGTGAGATTCACAGCCTTTGAGGCCGGTTAATAGCTCAGCAGCTCGAGTCCTAACCAAGGACCTAGGAACTGTTAAGGTATCATCGGAGGATGTAAGCTGTTCCGAGTAAGGTGGCTTTTTGTAGAGTCAAAATGTTCAAGTCCGGCAAATTTAGAATTTCTAAATAGCGGGGTAGCCCTTTGGGTATTGCTCCAAGGGCTCCAATTACAATCGGGAGAACACACGATTTCTTTTTCCACAGTCGCTCAACTTCAATTTGTAAGTCTCGGTACTTTGTGATTTTTTCTTGCTGCTTATCTTCAATCCGTGCATCACCAGGTATTGCAATGTCAATGAACCATACTTTTTTCTTTTCAACTCTTGTTATGTCAGGTGTGTTGTGGACCAAGTGCCTCCTGTTGTTGTTGTTGTTGTTGTTGTTGTTGTTGTTGTTGTTGTTGTTATTATTATTATTATTATTATTATTATTATTATTATTATTATTCACAAAATGACAGTATACACAGCAAACGAGATGACCATGCTGGATTTCGTATCCCAAATCCCTAGTCGAACACTTCCCAAGCGTTTAGGACTGCGTGATGTATCGGCGGATTATGCGAGCAGATCCCAGTAAGGTGACTGACCTTACAGCTGACCAATAGTGATCTTGTCAGCGCCAATTGTTTTTAAGTGCTTGCCTAGGTCTTTAGGCACAGCACCCAGCGTGCTGAGTACCACTGGGACCACCTGCACTGGTTTATGCCAGAGTCTTTGCAGTTCGATTCTCAAGTCCTGATATCTGGTGACTTTTTCAAGTTGTTTCTCGTTGATTCTGCTGTCACCAGGTATGGCAATGTCAACGATCCACACTTTTTTCTTCTCCACAATCGTGATATCCGGGGTATTGTGCTCCAAAACTTTGTCATTCTGTATTCGGAAGTCCCACAGTAGTTTTGCATGCTCATTTTCGACCACTTTTTCAGGCTTATGATCCCACCAGTTCTTTGCTACAGGCAGATGATAGCTGTGACACAAGTTCCAGTGGACCATCTGAGCGACTGTGTTATGACGTTGTTTGTAGTCAGTCTGAGCTATTGTCTTGCAACCGCTCAGTATATTATCAATGGTTTCATCCGCTTCTTTGCTGAGTCTGCATTATTATTATTATTATTATTATTATTATTATTATTATTATTATTATTATTATTATTATTATTATTGGTTAATCTTTAGTGAGATTCACAGCCTTTGAGGCTGGTTAATAGCTCAGCAGCTCGAGTCCTAACCAAGGACCTAGGAACTGTTAAGGTATCATCGGAGGATGTAAGCTGTTCCGAGTAAGGTGGTTTTTTGTAGAGTCAAAATGTTCAAGTCCGGCAAATTTAGAATTTCTAAATAGCGGGGTAGCCCTTTGGGTATTTCTCCGAGGGCTCCAATTACAATCGGGACAACACACGATTTCTTTTTCCACAGTCGCTCAACTTCAATTTGTAAGTCCCGGTACTTTGTGATTTTTTCTTGCTGCTTATCTTCAACCCGTGCATCACCAGGTATTGCAATGTCAATGAACCATACTTTTTTCTTTTCAACTATTGTTATGTCAGGTGTGTTGTGGACCAAGTGCCCGTCAGTCTGAATCCTAAAGTCCCACAAGATCTTGAGTTTCTCATTCTCTAAAACTTTCTCAACCTGATGTTCCCAGTGGTTTTTGCTGTACTCAAATCCAAACTTCTGGCACAATTTCCAGTGAAATTGTGCCATAAGTTTGGATTTGAGTTGTTGTTGTTGTTGTTGTTGTTGTTGTTGTTGTTGTTGTTATTATTATTATTATTATTATTATTATTATTATTATTATTATTATTATACATTTCTCCCGCATTATCCAAGCTTCCATCAGATAACGAAAACCTGGCCTTTTACTTGGGTACCACAATCTGAATCATATAATTGCAAGCAAACATTCTCCCTGCTGCAACCTGCATCTGCTCCATTCCTCCACCTCTCTTTTATTTCTTTTCTTTTCTTTTTAGTTGTACCGAAGTGTTAAAAAAAAACACACACAAAACCAAAGCTGACTCCCCCACCCCAAAAAGAAAAAGCCTCATGGCTGGACCAGACGCCGCTGAGCGGATCGCCCCCAGCCCAGATGAAGGAGACCAAATGGCAGGTAGAAGAAGAAACAAGAATTTCAAGGCCGTTTAAAGGACGAGGCGGAGATTTTGATTGTGTTATCTTGTGTGTTCCACACATATCCCAAATGGCTGTAAAATGATTACAGGCGGTTTATTCTGCTTTTAGCCAATACCGGGATCAATTCACTAATTAAAGCCTATATAATAGCGTAGTAAATAGCACCTCGTAATAGGCTTTGCAAATTCAGTGGGGATGGGAGAAGCATTCCAGGAAATTTTAAAGACGTACAAATGAATACATGGGTGAACGTTGTTTGTTTATTCCGGTGTTATCTGATGGCAGGAGCGTAAGATTCCCTCCTTCTCTCATTATTTTCTTTTAAAAAGTCACAGCTACCCCATCTTTAGAGTTGTAAATTGCAACTGTTCTAATTTGCCCTATTCCAACCACACGTTGAAGCAGCTTACAGAATTGCTGCATTTTGTAGACTAAACCATCAACAAAAAAGGAGAATGGTTGTAGCTCAGGGTTGAAACGAGGGGTCCTTGGTCCTCTCTGAGCTTGGTTGTTTTCTTGTAGACGTTTCATGACCCAAACCAGGTAACATCATTAGTGCTAGAAGAGAAGAGGAGATTTGAGAGAAGGAGGAGGAGGAGAAGAAGAAGAAGAAGAAGAAGAAGAAGAAGAAGAAGAAGAAGAAGAAGAAGAAGAAGAAGAAGAAGAAGAAGAAGAAGAAGAAGAAGAAGAAGAAGAAGAAGAAGAAGAAGAAGAAGACCCATTAAAGGAGGAATGTACAGGAGCCTCCGAGACAAATCCCAACATATTATTTGAAGGAATTCAATTCCCCAAAACAGTGAGGAAAGTTAACATTTGTAATGAGAAAGAGAAAGAGGAGAAGGAAAAGGAGAAGAAGAAGAAGGAGAAGGAGAAGGAGAAGGAGAAGGAGAAGGAGAAGGAGAAGGAGAAGGAGAAGGAGAAGGAGAAGGAGAAGGAGAAGGAGAAGGAAAAGGAAAAGGAGAAGAAGAAGGAGAAGGAGAAGGAGAAGCAGCTTCATTAGTTGTAATAAAAAGAGGAAGAAGAAAGGACGAGGAGGAGGGGACTGTGGGGTCCTTAGTGCTCTCTGAGCTTGCTTGTTTTCTTGCAGACATTTTATTACCCAACTAGGTAACATCATCAGTGCTAGCAAGGAGTGCTGTTTGCTGTCCATTTATATTCTGGTGACTTCCTTGTCTGTGGGTGGGGGCAGTCTTAGAGATCCTTTGGTTGGGCTGTTTATTGACGGCTCTTTGGAAGATTCTTGATTGGGGCATTGCTTACTACTTGATAGTTGGTCTGAAGTTAACCTTGGAGTTAATCTACGGTGATCTGGGTGCTGATTCCTGGTGGAGTCTTTTTGTTCTCTTTTGGGCTGGTCGATTGTCTCTTTTGCATAGTCTGTAAAGGTTATTGATGTCTATGTGTCTATTGCTTGAGCCTGGATAGCTCAGCAGACTAATGCATTGTAATTAACATCCAGCTGTCTGCAATTATTGTAAGTTCGAATCTCCCCAGGCTCAAGGTTGACTCAGCCTTCCATCCTTTCTAAGGTAGGTAAATTGAGGACCCAGTTTGTGGGGGCAATAAGCTGACTTTGTATAAATATACAAAAGTATGAAGGCTATTGCTTAACGCATTGTAAGCCGCCCTAAGTCTCCGGAGAAGGGCGGCATATAAATCAAATTAAAAATAAAAAAAAAATTGATGGCTGATTTCTCAGAGTGATAGGCTTCTAGAAATTCCCTAGCATTTTTGGACTTGGCCTGGTCTACGACCAGTCTTAGACCCAGCCACACAGACAGGCAAGACACCAGAACATAAATAGACAGCAAACAACTCCTTACTAGCACTGATGATGTTACCTAGTTTGGGTAATTAAACGTCTGCAAGAAAATAAGCAGGCCCAGATAGCACCAAGGCCCCCATAAACCATAAATAGCCCCGTGGGCACGGTATTTATTTATTTATTTATTTATTTTTGGATTCTCTGGATTTCCACATTTTCTACATAAGTATTTGAGGGCTCCCTCAAATATTGTGGAGGGGGATTTTTTTCCCCTTTGCATTGGGACACTGTCTCTTCTCCTTCCGTATTAGAAAACCCACAGGGTTCCGGTAAGTGGTTCTAAGCAGGGGTGAAATCCAGCAGGTTCTGACAGGTTCTGGAGAACTGGTAGCGGAAATTTTGAGCAGTTTGGAGAATTGGCAAACACCACTTCTGGCTGGCCCCAGAGTGGGGTGGGAATGGAGATTTTGCAATATCCTTCCCCTGGAGTGGGGAGGGAATGGGGAATTTGCAGTATCCTTCTCCTGGACTGGGAAGGGAATGGAGATTTTGCAATATCCTTCCCCTGGAGTGGGGAGGGAATGGGGAATTTGCAGTATCCTTCCCCTGGAGTGGGGTGGGAATGGAGATTTTGCAGTATCCTTTCCCTGGAGTGGGGTGGGAATGGAGATTTTGCAGTATCCTTCCCCTGCCATGCCTACCAAGCCACGCCCACCCAAACTCACCACACCCACCAAGCCACGCCCACAGAACCAGGAGTAAAAAAGAATATGGATTTCACCACTGCCCATACGATGAGTTCACACAATACTTTAAGCCTCTTTGTCAAGAACACCTGATCTGTTCAATGCTTTCTAGACAACTTGTCTGGGGTTAAATCCCAAAGATACATCATCTTAAATTCCAAAGATACGTCATCTTAAAAGAGGTTTTCTTTTAAGTTATAATTAAATGTAAATTTGAAACCTTTCTTCCATGTATTGTCCCATTGCTTCCAGAAGTTGTGAATGCTCCAACACTGGAAGTTTTTAAGAAGATGTTGGATAACCATTTGTCTGAAGTGGTGTAGGGTTTCCTGCCTAAGCAGGGGGCTGGACTAGAAGACCTCCAAGGTCCCTTCCAACTCTGTTATTCTTTTCTATATTATTGTTCAACCATTACATTATTAGCAAAGTTCCTTGCCCACTGAATCATTCAGTGCTTTATTTGTTCCTTGTCCAGATTTAAATTTAAAGCATTTCAAGAAGAAGAAGAAGAGTAGAATAGAGCTGGAAGGGTCCTTGGAGGTCTTCTAGTCCAGCCCCCTTCTCAAGCAGGAGATCCTATACCATTTCAGGCAAATGGTTGTCCAATCTCTTCTCAAAAACCTCCAGTGATGGAGCAACACCCACAACTTCTGGTGGCAAGCTATTCCACTGGTTAATTGTTCTCACCATCAGGAAGATTTTAAGCCGGAGGGAGGCCCCAAATTAGCGAGCTGAAGGGTCATGAAAGGCCTTTTCCTGAAGTTCCCTGATGCCTCCTAAAATAAGAGTCATCACAAGTTTGAAGAGACGATGCTTTGGGGGTTTCTTCACGTGGAATATCTGATCCATTCCAGCTTCAAAAACTGGGAGGCATTACTTTCTAGCCGAAAGCCAGAATGCTATGTCAAGATAAATTAAAATTTAAGAAGAAGGAAAAGAGGGGTTGTCTTGCGGTATATGTCACTTTTGGGTGATAATCCTTTGTCAGGCTAAACTGATGGCACCAGGGCCCAGAATATGTCTGCAAATTAAAGCGAGGAAGGGAGACCACATCACACAGTCCCCTCTCTAGGTCTCTGTCCTGAAGATTGAAGTTTTAAAGAAAAGACTGGACAGCCACGTATCTGAAATGGTAATATAGGGTCAATTGCCTGAGCAGGGGGTTGGACTAGAAGACCTCCAAGGTCCCTCCCAGCTCTGTTTTGGTTGATTGGTTGTTACATCATGATCCTTATAGAAGGATCTATTTGGATTGAAAATGCGCTGCTGTGACAGGGCCAGGAAAAAAAATCAGTATAATATGAATCCTCCTCCTCTTTCCCCTTCTTCTCCTCCTCTTCTTCCTCCTTCTCCTCCTCCTCCTCCTCCTTCCCCTCTTCTCCTCCTCTTTCTTCTTCTCCTCCTCCTCTTCCTCCTCCACCTCCTCCTCCTCCCATTGTCCTTCTCTTCTTCCTCCTCCTCCTCTTCCTCCTCCTCCCATCTTCCCATCTTACTCCTCCTCCTCCCTCTCCCATCCTCCTTCTCTTCCTCCTCCTCCTCCTCCCATCTTCCCATCCTCCTCCTCTCCCCTCTTCCTCCCATCTTCCCCCTCCTTCTCCTCCTCATCTTCCTCCTTTCTCTTTCTGCTCTTCCCATTTCCTGCACCTCTCATGCTTCTTCTTCTCTTGCCCTTTCTCCTTCTCCTTCTCCTTCTCCTTCTCCTTCTCCTTCTCCTTCTCCTTCTCCTTCTCCTTCTCCTTCTCCTTCTCTTTCTCTTTCTCTTTCTCCTTTTCCTTTTCCTTCTCCTCCATCATCACCATCATCATCATCATCATCATCATCATCATCATCATCATCATCAGAACGAAACCCAAAATTTCTGTCTCTGTCTCTTCCTGCTGCAAATCTCCACCACCCAGAAATTTTTTTAAAATGTTGATTTTTTTCCCCTCCTTCCCTGCGAAAGACTGAAAACAAGGAGAGAAGGCTTCCCTTTTACAAAAAACCACACACACACATATACACACAGCACTTACATGGAGAAAAACAAAATAGGAAAAAAATCCTTTTCGTGCCTTAGAAAGGAATTCATCCTTTCTGTTCACCTCAGAGAAAGTTGGAGCTTTAAAACCCAGAATTTGGGAGGACCAGGCGCCTAGAAAAGCCTTGACGACCTGAAGCATGATGGGAAAAGGTCTAACAATAACCAGGAAAGAAATCGGCTGCGTGTCAGTTAAAAGCCAACGAGCTGAACTATTTAAGAACCTTTTTTTTCCTCTTGTTCCCCAGGGAGGTCAGGTAACAGGAGCAAGGCTGGCTTTGCGATGCCTGCTAGGCCATTTATGAGGCTTTCTATTGATCGGAAACCTTTTGTTGTCTAGCAAAAGGTAAAAGAATCTCTGGGTAAATTGGAATTGACAAAAACCAAGGCAGTCCCAGACACAGAAGTCTCTCGAGCCGGCTATCACCCACAGGCAAAGAGAGCGAAGGCGAAACAATTGATCGAGCTGCAGGAAAGTCTCGGAGGGACGATGGTGTTACCCGGGCCCGTCAGACACGCGGTTGATGTCATTGAAAGGGAGGTGGGAGGAGGCTGCAAAAGAGGTTGCCTTCAGGGGCAAGATGGTTTCTGTGAAAATACAGGTGGTTCTCGACTTACGACCACAATGGGGAAGAGAGTTTGCGTCGCTAAGCGAGGCGGCTGTTCAGTCCACCGCTAATTTGTTATGGTGCAAGTGAATGAATTTAATTTTTAATTTCCACAATTTAATTTCGCAATTTTATTTTTAGAATTACAGTGAATTAATTTGTGATCCTAGGAGCTGTGGTGGTTATCCTCGAAAGGGATGGGAGGATGGTGCTGCTTTAAAGACGTTGTCTTGAGAAACACGATCGCTTGTGGCAAAATACAGCCCAAAGTCAGCCAGTGGACTTTCTTGCCTAAGGTGGGACTAGAACTCACGGTCTCCTGGTGATTGGCCCAAAGTCAGCCAGTGGGCTTTCTTGCCTAAGTGTTGTGACCTAAACTTACTGAGTCATTACAAGATACAATTTGTCCCAAATAAACCTAATTTATTGTAACAGCTGAGAATTACGTTCATTGCCAGCTGAGTCCCAATTAGTTGCAACACAAGTCCTTCAGAAGAGGTCCTTCGAGATAATCACCAACCTTTATCTTTTTTGACACCCTGCCAAAGGCCTTACTTGGCAAAGCCCCATGAAGTTCAGAAACAAACAAGAGATGCCGACTGGAAACAGAGTTAGCAATGTTGCTTTCCTGCAAAAAGGCCCAAGTGCCTTTACTCCTCTTTTAAGCCTTCTGGGAGGGGCCAATCATCTCCTGGCTTTACTCCTGAGTCATCCCTTTTGCTTTAGCTGCTCTTGCCTTCTGGCAGCTCTGCGCATGCATGCACTAGGAACAGGCTCTTCCTGTTCCTCTGCCTCTCTGCTGTCCGACTCTGGAGGCTCCGGAGTCCCCGCATCACTCCCAGATGGCCCTGGCCCCATCTCTGCCTCCGATGCAGAGCCCTCATCCGGGCCTTCCCTAGCCTCCAGGACTCGCCCATGTTCCTCCCCAGCCTCCTCACTGTCCGACTCTGCTGCCAGCTCCACAGGCTGCTGGCGGACGACAACACTAAGGTGGGACTAGAACTCACAGTCTCCTGGTGATTGACCCAAAGTCAGCCAGTGAGCTTTCTTGCCTAAGGTGGGACTAGAATTCACGGCCTCCTGGTGATTGGCCCAAAGTCACCCAGCCAGCGTTCATGATTAAGCAGGACTAGAACTCACAGTCTCCTGGTTTCTAACCAGATGCCTCAACCACTAGTCCAAACTAGCTCTAAAATAATAATAATAATAAAAAATCATCCCATCTTCATTAAAAACAAACATATTAGCTGGGCTCATCCAGCATCAGGAATTTAGAATCAAGCTCACCTCCTTACTTCCCCACCACTTCCAATTTCATTCTCATCATTACCCAAATTTACCTACCAGATAGAGAAACTCAACAGCAACATGTCTCTTTTCTTTTCATCTGTCATCGCTGGTGTTGTACAAGCGATTTGATGTGAATTCAGCCCGGAGGAGAAACAGAAGGAAGGTGGGACAGAGACGAGAACTTCCACTTTGTCATGGTAATTTTTTCCTGATAAAGTACATTAAATAATTTTGAAAATGTCGCGGGCATTTGCTCCTAAGAGCAAATGAAATCACCTGAATTCAGAATAAGGTTTTCCTGATTAATTCCCAGGTCCACCTAATCAATCAAGGAAGACCAGTGGTGAAATTCAATATTTTTTACTACCGCTTCTGTGGGCATGGCTTGGTGGCTGTGGCTTGGTGGGCATGGAAGGGGAAGGATACTGCAAAATCCCCATTCCCTCCCCACTCCAGGGGAAGGATACTGCAAAATCTCCATTCCCTCCCCACTGCAGGGGAAGGATACTGCAAAATCCCCATTCCCTCCCCACTCCAGTGGAAGGATACTGCAAAATCTCCATTCCCTCCCCACTGCAGGGGAAGGATACTGCAAAATCCCCATTCCCTCCCCATTCCAGGAGAAGGGTATTGCAAAATATCCATTCCCACCCCACTCTGGGGCCAGCCAGAGGTGGTATTTGCCGGTTCTCCAAACTACTCAAGTTTTCCCCTACCGGTTCTCCAGAACCTGTCAGAACCTGCTGGATTTCACCCTGGGAAGACCTAATGAATGGGATGATCTATAGAAGCCATACTTTTTCATGTCTGAATCATATCAAGATTGTATTTGCAATTTCAGCCACCATGTTAATATAATGCCCTGGTCTTCAAGCTCTTGCTTTGATTTTAATTTCCCATCATTGTCCAAAATGTCTTTATAAGTCACCAATTTTTTTTTTCCAAACTTCACCAAGTTTGGGTATGTAAAAGCTTCCATCCTTGAGAGCCATTCTGGGATTTGCAAATGAAATATTTAGGTTTCATTTTTTTTTCCATACTAATATTAGTGAATTTCTTATATTGTGATTTTGGAAGTATCTATGGCTTTTTTCCCCTTCCCATACCATAGGAAGACGTGCTATCCCAGTTGTAAGTCAGGTGGCAGCAGTGGGATTCAAAGTGAATGGGATGATCTCAAGTGCATAATAAATAAATAAAAATAGATCGTCAAATCAGGAAGCAGGGTAGAGTGAGCTCCAATATCCACATATAGAATAAGAGAGTTGGAAGGGACCTGGGAGGTCTTCTAGTCCAATCCCTTGCCCCTTGCACACAAGATGACCACAACTGAGCCCCGATATTTCTGTTGCTAAGCAAGACAATTTTTAATTTTTATTTTGCCTCACTTTATGACCTTTCTGGTTAGAGTTAAGTGAATCACTGCCGTTGTTAAGCTAGTGACACGGTTATTTAAGTGAATCTGGCTTCCCCATTGACTTTGCCCATCAGAAGGTCATAAAAGGAGATCACAGGACCCTGTGATATTGCAGCGGCAGGGGTGAAATGCTACTGGTTCGGACCGGTTTGGCTGAACCGGTAGCGATGGCGGCAGGTGGTTCGGAGAACCGGTAGTGATGGCGGTGCAAGGCTCCGCCCACCTGCCTGATCGTCGTTACTTCCTGGTTTTAACCAGGAAGTATCCTGTTTTGTTTTTTTTTTTTTTAATTTGATTTATATGCCGCCCTTCTCCGGAGACTCAGGGTGGCTTACAATGCGCTAAGCAATAGCCTTCATTCTTTTGTATATTTTATAAAAAGTCAGCTTATTGCCCCCACAAACTGGGTCCTCATTTCACCTACCTTAGAAAGGATGGAAGGCTGAGTCAACCTTGAGCCTGGCAAGATTCGAACCTGCAGTAATTGCAGGCAGCTGGTCTTAATAACAGGGTGCTTTAAACCACTGTACTACCAAGGCTCCTTTTTTACCCTCTGCACATGCGCAGAAAGGTTTACACATGCACAGAGGGTTCGCACACACACACATGATGCGCGCGGCACCTGCACTTCCGAACCAGTAGGGAAGGTAAGTAGATTTTACCCCTGGTGTGAAGCCTGAAGTGGGGCCAACTGTGGCCATTTTCTTTTTGTAGTTTTTCTCTAGAGAGTTTTCTCACTGCTTCAAGGCTGACTCAACCTGGAGCGAAGGGGCCAGGGAGGGATGGCATGTAGAGATAGCTGGGGCACTGTAGCCAAAATAAAATTCTTTCCCCTGGGAATCAAGGATGTTGGTGCAGGTGCTTGAAAGGTGGAGACTGAGGTCATCTATCAACCGAATTGCGGGCTAATTGGGCCATGTGATGGGTGACTCTAGGGGGGAAGTGACAAAGTTTTACTTTTAATTGGGTGTAAAATCGGTGGGAACTTAGAGCCAGTTTTCCACCAAGAAAATTGCCAATTTGATATGTCCCAATAAAAGGTTCTTTGAGGAATACACTTGCCTCAGAGTTCTCATTGTTGGGCATGTATTACTTGGAAACTTAACACCTGGCTTGGACAAGAGTTGGACTAAAAGACCTCCAAGCTCCCTTCCAGTTCTATGGTTCCATGATTCTATGGAATCTGTCGATGGCCCTTAAGATCATCACAGTTTATTCATCCATCCAGTTGCCTCTTTCACGTGGACATAGAACAATATAGTATAGCCTGCCTTGGAGTTCTTATTGAATGGGATGTATTATTTGGAACCAAGGAGTTTCCTGTTTGAGTAAGGGGGGTTGGACTGGAAGATCTCCAAGGTCCCTTCCAACTCTGTTGTTTTGAAGAACGGAAGAAGCTTCTTCGATGAGAAGCGAAATGTTTTCAAGGGGAAAAAAAAAAGCCAGGAATGTCCAGTGGCCTTTCGGAAAAGCACTTCTGGGATTGAATTGGGAGAATAAAAGGTTCTTAGTGATGAAGCGGAGAGAAAAACAACAACAATCCTGCAAGCCTAGACTTGCCCACAGCTCAATCTGGATCATTGCCCTGAGTGACAATGTCTTCAGGCTATTAGTGGAGGTTGCCAAACGGTTACGTCCATCTTGCGTTCCCCAAAGAACCATGAAATCAATGGATGAGTCGGCACCAGCCATGCAACTCGGTGTTACATCCAACCTCCAGTCCCGCAGAGGGTTCCTCCATCTGGATTTAGTGGGAAGATCGGGATCCGGAGCCCAGGACTATGTAATGCTTGGCAGAAGATTCCGCATCTCGTCTTATTCCAGAAGGTATCAAATCGCAGCTTTATTGGAAAGCGTGCAGGGCCGACGGAAGATCCCAGAACATAAAATCCGGTTGTATCAAATGATACAGACTCAGCGTGCGAATATAAGAACCGTAACAGTGAAGCTTCTACATATTTAATTTCCTGGCAAACCTCCGTAGCGCACAGGAGCATTGATTTAGGCACTAGCTGGCCTGATGCAAGACTGTTTGCCTTACAACAGTTAGAGTATCAATGGGGAGGGTAAAATCCGTGGGTAAGTGGGGCTACCAAGTAAGAATTTATCTTTGAACAGAAGTAGCTCGCTCTTGTTTGTGTACGTGCTGTGGAGAGAGAGGAGTGATACATCATGGCTGCTTTGAGCCCTTCAGGTAAAAAATCTACCAATCTTCGGATGGGGAACCTACGAATCTACGAAGAACAGTTGCAGGACTTGGGTATGTCAGGTTTAATGAAAAGAAGGACTAGGCCCTAGGGCCATGATGGCGAACCTATGGCACGCGTGCCACAGGTGGCACACGGAACCATATCTATAGGCATGCGAGCGTTGCCATAGCTCAGTTCCAGCTTGCATGCGTGGACCGGTCAGCTGATTTTTGGGCCTTCCAGGCTCACCAGAAGTCGAGAAACATGCTGTTTCTGGCCTCCAGAGGGCCTCTGGTGGGAGATGGGGAAGGCTGTTTTTGCCCTCCCCAGGCTCCTAGAAAGCTTCTGGAGCCTGGGGAGGGCGAAAAACAGGCCTACCGTGCCATCATGTGCCAAAAGCAGGGGGAGCACGGGCAGGTGGTCACACACGCATGCATGGGGGGCTGGGTGCATTGAATTATGGTGGTGGGCATACACACACACAACTGTTCTGCCCCAGCTCCGGATTCCCAAGGATTGTGACACCAACGATCCTTATCAAAGTTATAACGTACCAAGGATAAACAAAGATTAGATAACCATTTGATCAGTATGGCATGACAGAGTTGGAAGGGACTTTGGAGGTCTTCTAGTCCAACCTCCTGCACAAGCAGAAGACGTTATACCATGTCAGACAAATGACTATTCAATCTCTTCTTAAAAACCTCCTATGACTTCCTGCTTGTAAGTAACTTTTTTTTTGTGGAAAACATTTTCCTGGGCTCCAAGATCACTGCACATGGAGACTATAGCCAAGAAATCAAAAGATGCCTGCTCCTGGGGAGGAAACATATGGCTAAGTTAGACAGCATACTAAAAAGCAGAGACATTACCCTGCCAACAAAAGTGCATATAGTCAAGGCGATGGTTTTCCCAGTTGCAATGTACAGCTGTGCAATCTGGACCATAAGGAAGGCTGAGAGCCAAAGAATGGAGGCCTTTGAACTCTGGTGCTGGAGAAGACTCCTGCGGGTCCCTTGGACTGCAAGGTGATCCAACTGGTCAGTCCTAGAGGAGATCAACCCTGACTGCTCTTTAGAAGGCCAGATCCTGAAGAGGAAACTCAAATCCTTTGGCCACCTAATGAGAAGGAAGGACTCACTGGAGAAGAGCCGAATGCTGGGAACGATGGAGGGCAAAAGAAGGGGACGACAGAGAACGAGGTGGCTGGATGGAGTCACTGAAGCAATTGGCGTGAGGTTAAATCAGTGATGAAATCCATTTTTTTTTACTACTGCTTCTGTGGGTGCGGCTTGGTGGGCGTGGCTTGGTGGGTGTAGCAGGGTAAGGATACTGCAAAATCTCCATTCCCACCCCATTCCAGGGGAAAGATACTGCAAAATCCCCATTCCCTCTCCACTCCTGGGGGAAGGATATTGCAAAATCTCCATTCCCACCCCACTCTGGGGCCAGCCACAGGTGGTATTTGCCAGTTCTACGAACTACTCAAAATTTCCGCTACCGGTTCTCCAGAACCTGTCAGAACCTGTTGGATTTCACCCCTGGCTTAAATGGACTCCAGAGGATGGTAGAGGACAGGAAGGCCTGGAGGAAAGTTGTCCATGGGGTCGTGATAAGTCGGACATGACTTTGCAACTAACAACAACAATAACTTTGAACAGACACTAAATGAGTTGTTGTAAGTCAAGGACTACCTGTATTGGGAATTCTGCTCCCAGAATTCCCAGAGAGCCTAGGCAGTCTATCTGGGGAAGGTTTTAGCAGATCTTCAATCAATTGTCTCAAGGAAGGCTGCCTGACTTAGAGGAATTCTATTGATCTGTCTGCTTTTCTATTATTCAGTAAAATGGTGTGATAGGTTATTGGGTCCAATGGTTAGACTTGGCTTTGGATGTCATGCCTCAGGCCAAATTCCAACCAGTGGAAGGAGCTTGGAAAAAAATAGGACAATATTTTGACTTTACTTTTAAATTCCATGTGATGAACATTAAACTTGTTAAGGTTAATCGATATGATAGTTACCTGTGTGTTTAATAATTTTCCTCTTTGGTCGTACAAAAACATTTTGGTTTTGAAAGCACTTTTGGGAAGGTCTGAGGAGCATCTCCTAAGACTTCGAGGATATTCTAGGCGTATAATTGTTCATCTCTGTTCCGAGGAAACTCTTAACCTCTAAGATACTCCAGGCAGCATCGAATCTATTTCTTTTTTTTTTTATTGCAAAAGTTTTACAATTACATTTTCACCCCTTTTTCCCCCCCCACCTCCCCCCCCAAACTTCCCAACCTCCCTAACCCTCCCTAACCCACCCCTCCCCCCAGACTTCCCTATAATATACTCATACTCATAAAGAACCCTTAATATAACACTTATATGTAGACTTGAACCCCTCCCTCCCCTGTATAATTTTTACCTCTTTACCTCATTACATTAAAATATTTCTAATACATTATTTTCAAATAAAAGCTATTTGATACTTTCTAGTTTGATATTTGTTCTGAACATATTCTATCCACCTTTTCCATTCCCATTCATAAGTCTCTTGTGAACAATCTTTTAAATATGCTGAAATCTTCGCCATCTCTGCAAAACTTAGAGTTCAGGAGCTCATTGGTCAAGAAACTGCTAAATAAGAAATGGATTCGATGCTAACAACCCTAACAGCATCGAATCTATTTCTTATTTAGCAGTTTCTTGACCAATGAGCTCCTGAACTCTAAGAAAAATGTTCTTTCCACTGTGCTAAACATAGAAGGAAAACTGTTTTTATTTTCATTGATTTGAAGGAAAGTATTGCTGTCTCAAAACCTTCTGTTGAATCTTAATTGTCTCAAAAGCCCTGGTAAGACCACACTTGGAATACTGCATCCAATTTTGGTCAAGACAATATAAAAAGATGTTGGGACTCAGGAAAGAGTGCAGAGAAGAGCAACAAAGATGATTAGGATGACTAGAGGCTAAAACATATGAAGAATGGACACAGGAACTGTGCATGGCTAGTCTGGAGAAAAGAAGGACTAGGGGTGACATAGAATAGAATAGAATAGAATAGAATAGAATAGAATAGAATAGAATAGAATAGAATAGAATAGAATAGAATAGAATAGAATAGAATTCTTTATTGGCCAAGTGTGATTGGACACACAAGGAATTTGTCTTGATGCATATGCTCTCAGTGTACATAAAAGAAAAGATACATTCATCAGGAATCATAAGGTACAACACTTAATGATAGTCATAGGTAAACAGTCAATATAAGTCTTAAGGATACCAGCAACAAGGTTACAGTCATACAGTCATAAGTGGGAGGAGATGGGTGATGGGAACGATGAGAAAATTAATAGTAATGCAGACTTAGTAACTAGTTTGACAGTGTTGAAGGAATTATTTGTTTAGCAGAGTGATGGCATTCGGGAAAAAACTGTCCTTGTGTCTAGTTGTTCTGGTGTGCAGTGCTCTACAGCGTCGTTTTGAGGGTAGGAGTTGAAACAGTTTATAAGCAGGATGTGAGGGGTCTGTAGATATTTTCCCAGCCCTCTTTTTGACTCGTGCAGTATACAGGTCCTCAATGGAAGGCAGGTTGGTAGCCATTGTTTTTTCTGCAGTTCCAATTATCCTCTGAAGTCTGTGTCTGTCTTGTTGGGTTGCAGAATCAAACCAGACAGTTATAGAGGGTTAATTCCAGGTTGTTTCCTCTCTTTGATTAGTTTTCATCATTGTTCCTTGTTTTGCTTTCTGGTGCTCTGGATAATAATTTGACCCCTCTTCTTTGTGTCAGCCTCTCAAATACCACTAATGTGCTGACCGAAACTGGATGCAGTATTCCAGATGCGGTCTTATTAATATTTAAGAAGGCATGACAAGAAGCAATGGATGGAAATCAAGGAGAGAAGCAACCTAGAACTAAGGAGTAATTTCCTGAGAGTGAGAACAATTCATCGGTGGAACAATTTGCCTCCAGAAGTTGTGGGTCCTTCATCACTGGAGGCTTTCAAAAAGAGACTGGACTGCCATCTATCAGAAATAATGTAGGGTCTCCTGCTTGGGTGAGGAGCTGGATAAATGACTTATAAGATCCCTTCCAACTCTGTTAATGTAATCTAAAATAAATGGATGAGATAAAGTTACTCTGGGAAAATCGCTTCTTGGCCAAACCTGCTAATTTCAGGTAATTTCTTCATTGCTTCTGAGATGTTTAGAGATGTTGAATATATTTATGAACCTCCTGTTGAGTCTTCTCATGAATGTAGTTTCCTTCCATCCTTCCAGAAAATTAGGAATAGCATCTGCCTTTCTTTAATTCTCCGGAATTTCACTCGTTCTCCAAGAGTGGTTGAAGATAATTATTTTCCAAACCACCAGAAGGTAAGACAAGAAATAATGGTTGGAAACTAATCAAAGAAAGAAGCAACCTGAAATTAAGGAGAAACTTCCTAACAGTGACGACAATTAATCAGTGGAACTGCTTGCCACCAGAGGTTGTGGGGTGCTCCATCACTGGAGGTTTTTAAGAAGAGATTGGAGCCACTGAACTGAAATGGTATAGGCTCTCCTGCTTGAGCAAGGAGGATGGATTAGAAGACCTCCATAAAGTCCCTTTCAGCTCATTCATTCTATTCTATCATGTCTAAATATTAAGCACTCCAGTATCTTCAATACTCCAGAATAAAATTCATCAGGCCCTTAATTTTATTCAAAACAGATAGTCCTCGACCTACAAGCATTGGTATAGGGGCTGTTCGAAGGTACAACAGGACTGAAAAAAAGTGACTTATGATCAATTTTCACACTTACAACCGTCACAGCATGGTCATGTGATTAAAATTGAGATGCTTGGCAACTGGCATGTATTTGTGATGGTTGTAGTGTCCCGAGGGTCACATGACCAGCTGACAAGCAAAGCAGAGGTGGAATTCAGCCGGTTCGAATGAACCGGTACTCCAACGATCAGCTGGCCCCACCCACCCACCCCCGCCCTATCCTGTCCTTTATTTCCTGCTTTCTAGCTCATCTCAATCATGTGGCACAGCTGATTCTTCCCCCCTCACTGTTCTACTTACCATTTGTTCTGCCCCAGCTACGGGCCCCAAAGAACGCAGCACACACAAAGTCTGTACAAACCTTAGTTTACTAAATTAAATCAGTCTTTTTCAAAAAAGGCTGCTAAGTAACTTTCTTAACAGCCTACAAGAATCCAAAGAATAAATAATCGTAATCTTACTATGGTTGACAGAAAGCCCAAGAAGCAATTTGCAGGAAACTAATAAGAGAACTAAGTTCAGGACGCGAAGGAGAGTGAATGAAGTTGTTCCCTACAAATTGCTTCAGTCGGCGTTCCTCCTTAAATAGGCTAAGGGAGTGGCCAATTAGCCCCAAGCCTTACTCTCGAGGAGACCTCCTCCTGAGGAGCCACTCCTGCCTTTTGGCAGCTCTGCGCGCCCGTGCATCAAGAAGAGGCTCCTCCTCTTCGTCCTCTTAACTTATGGGAGCTTCTGGAGATTCTGAAGGCCTTGGCTGAATCCCTGCCTCTGGCACCACATCTTCTCCAGCCTCCTCATTGTCTGACTCAAGCGCCAGCTGCACAGGCTGCTGGCACAAGCACCACACCAGCCTCCTCGCTGTCGGAATCAGCTACTAGCTGCACAGGCCTCTGATGGGCAACAACACCATTGCTGACTTGGAAGGTAAGCAGCTGAGCTTCTAAATGCCCCATTTTCAGAGCTGCGCGCAAGCGCCTTAGGCACACATGCTCACCAAACCAGTTGTTAAACCGGCAGCATTCCACTGCTGAAGCAAAGTAAATGAGGAAGCCGGATTCATTCAACAACCCTGTTACTAACTTAACAACTGCAGTGATCCGCTTAACAGCTGTGGCAAGGAAGGTCATAAACTGAGACAAAACTCACTTAACAACTGTCCTGCTTAGCAATGGACATTTGGGGCTCAGTTGTGGTCGTAAATTGTTTTTTCAACCATGCTGACATTATGATGAAACAGAATTACATATGGAGATGGAGGATACAAGGAATACAGGTAGTCCTTGACTTACAACAGTGGTGGGTTTCAAATTTTGTTACTACCAGTTCTGTGGGTGTGGCTTGGTGGGCGTGGCTTGGTGGGCATGGCAGGGGGAAGGATACTGTAAAATCCCCATTCCCTCCCCACTCCAGGGGAAGGTTACTGCAAAATCCCCATTGCCACCCCACTCCAGGGGAAGGATCCCCATTCCCTCCCCACTCGAGGGGAAGGTTACTGCAAAATCCCCATTTCCTCCCCACTCCAGGGGAAGGATACTGCAAAATTCCCATTCCCTCCCCACTCCAGGGGAAGGTTACTGCAAAATCCCCATTGCCACCCCACGCCAGGGGAAGGATAGTGCAAAATCCCCATTCCCTCCCCACTCCAGGGGAAGGTTACTGCAAAATCCCCATTGCCACCCCACTCCAGGGGAAGGATACTGCAAAATCCCCATTCCCTCCCCACTCCAGGGGAAGGTTACTGCAAAATCCCCATTGCCACCCCACTCCAGGGGAAGGATACTGCAAAATCCCCATTCCCTCCCCACTCCAGGGGAAGGTTACTGCAAAATCCCCATTGCCACCCCACTCCAGGGGAAGGATACTGCAAAATCCCCATTCCCTCCCCACTCCAGGGGAAGGTTACTGCAAAATCTCCATTCCCACCCCACTCGAGGGGAAGGTTACTGCAAAATCTCCATTTCCTCCCGATCAGCTGGGACTTGGGAGGCAGAGAATAGATGGGGGTGGAGCCAGTCAGAATTTTTACTACCGGTTCTCCAAACTACTCAAAATTTCCGCTACCGGTTCTCCAGAACTGGTCAGAACCTGCTGAAACCCACCTCTGACTTACAACCATTTGTTTAGTGGCCATTTGAAGTTAAAACAGCACTGAAAAAAAGTGACTTATGACCGTTTTTCACACTTGCGTCCGTTGTAGCATCAGCATGATCAAAATATAGACACTTGGAAACTGACTCATATTTATGACGGTTGCAGTGTCTTGGGGGTCACGTGAGGCTCTTTTGCAACCTTTGGACAACAAAATCAATGGGGAAGGCAGGTTCACTTCATAACCGTCTTACTAACTTAATAGCTGCAGCGATTCATTTAGCAGCTGTGGCAAGGACAGTAGTAAAAGGAGGCAAAGCTCATTTAACAAATGTCTCGCTTAGCAACAAAAATTGTGGACTCATTTAAGCCCGTTAGTCGAAGACCGCGAGAGGGATCTTGGAGTCCTAGTGGACAACCATTTAAATAGGAGCCAGCCGTGTGCAGCAGCTGCCAAAAAAAGCCGACACAGTTCTAGGCTT
>NW_027256882.1:292092074-292158377 GCF_029215685.1 Pituophis catenifer annectens | reverse complement strand
AACGTATTTTTAAAAACCATTAATTCTAAATCATATTTCAGGAAATGAGAAACACAGCTAATCTACTGAACTCCTTAGAAGGGATTATTTTAAAAAAATCTTTTGTAGGGAGAAAAAAAACCACACCTTTCCTAACTTCTTTGCAAAAGACAACTATTTCAGGAGTGGCCAGCAGAGGGAGAATAGAAAGAAATGGAAAAAATGAATGTATGGTGGGTTTTTATTATTATTATTATTGAGAATGGCATCTAGATCTAAAAGAATCAACTCAGGAATGGGATATTATTGTTGGTAGCAGTTAGCCAGTTGTTTAAACTGGATTTGGCATTTCTGTCCACCTACTGACACCTGGACTGCCACTTGTCAGAAATGGTGGAGGATCTCCTGCTTGAGCAGGGGGTTGGACTAGATGACCTACAAGGTCCCTTCTGTAAGTAACTATCTGTAAGTCCTTCCCAAGGACCTAGAATAAGCAGATATGGATGTTGGATGTTATTTAAAATATCATCCCAGGATGTAAACTGTTCCGACGAAAGCTGCCTTTTGCAATGGACCTGATATAAGTCCATTTTGTAGAAGTATAGAATAGGTAGTACCTGGCTCAATAGTAGTAACTGCGACAGGGATTTTGAAGTCCTAATCAAATCAATCAAATAGGAGCCAGCCGTGTGCAGCAGCTGCCAAAAAAGCCAACACAGTTCTGGGCTGCATAAACAGAGGGATAGAATCAAGATCTCGTGAAGTGTTCATACCACTTTATCATGTCTTGGTAAGGCCTCACTTGGAATACTGCATCCAGTTTTGGTCTCCACGATGTAAAAAAAGATGTTGAGACTCTAGAAAGAGTGCAGAGAAGAGCAACAAAGATGATTAGGGGACTGGAGGCTGAAACATATAAGGAACGGTTGCGAGAATTGGATATGTCTAGTTTAATGAAAAGAAGGACCAGGGAGTGACATGATAGCAGTCTTCCAATATCTCAGAGGTTGCCACAAAGAAGAGGGAGTTAACCTATTCTCCAAAGCACCCAAAGGCAGGACGAGAAGCAACAGGTGGAAACTGATGAAAGAGAGAAGCAACTTAGAACTAAGGAGAAATTTCCTGACAGTTAGGACAATTAATCAGTGGAACAACTTGCCTCCAGAAGTTGTGAATGCTCCAACACTGGAAGCTTTTAAGAAGATGTTGGATAACCATTTGTCTGAAGTGGTGTAGAGTTTCCTGCCTGGGCAGGGGGTTGGACTAGAAGACCTCCAAGGTCCCTTCCAGCTCTGTTATTCTACGTTCTAATGAGCTGCATAGACTACTTATTCTATTCTAAATGTTTTGAGGAATATGAAAAAGGCAAGATATTATATTTCCCCGAAGGGAGAAACATACTCTTAAACCAGCCCCAGTCTCCCTGCCACCAGGCAGAAACTGAGGAGGCCACTTTTTAGAAATGTAGACTTTGTAATCCGTTCAGGACAGGATATTTTGAAGCAAAGGCAGAATGGTAGGATTAGAACAAGCAGCCCCTCACCCAAGATCCAACACAGGACAAAAACCATTAAGCCACAATAGGAATTGCCCAACATCCTTTCAGAACACAAGCCCCCTTCATTGCACCATGCCCAGAGCAATCCAAACTTCAATAAACAATAAGCCAGAAGTTGACTAAATTAGCTCAGAGAAGCACCTAGGATTTTCATTTCCTCTTTTGCCTATAGAGCCAGCTATGACCCCTACATAACCCCTACATGACGCCCAGTGGTGGGTTTCACATATTCTTACCACTGGTTTGCCACACACGCACACACTCGCTTTGCTCATGCGTGCCTTCTGTGCATGCTCCCAGCCTTCCACGCATGTGCTTTGCTCACATGCGCACCTTGCATGCATGCACCCAGTCTTGAAAACGTGGTTGAATAGGACAGCATTACGCCGCTACCAGTTCACCCGAACCAGTCCGAACTGGCTGAATACCACCTCTGATGGTATTCCCCATAGGAATCTAACAACAGCCAATAGAATATTAAAGGACATGTTCTTGCACAGGAACAGGAAGCTCAAATACCAAGCCCGAAAGAAGGTATAAAAACCCACCCACTCTCAACTCCGTTTTGTCAGCTGCCCAGAATCACATGTGGTTCTGCTTCATCGGATTAACAGATTAACAGAGTTGGAAGGGACCTTATAGGTCATCTAGTCCAACCCCCCACTCAAGCAGGAGACCCTACACCATTTCTGACAAATGGCAGTCCACTCTTTTCTTGAAAGTCTCAAGTGATGAAGCTCCCACAACTTCCAAAAGTAACTTCTGTTCCATCGGTTGATTGTTCTCACTGTCAGAAAGTTCCTCCTCATTTCTAGGTTGAATCTCTCCTTGTTCAGTTTCCATCTGTTGTTCCTTGTCTGACCTTCAGGTGCTTTGGAAAAGAGCTTGACCTGCTCCTTTCTGTGGCAGCCCCTCAAATATTGGAAGACGGCTATCATGTCTCCCCTGGTCCTTCTCTTCACTAGACTAGCCATGCCCAGTTCCTGCAACCGTTCTTCATATGTTTTAGTCTCCAGTCCCCTAATCCTCTTTGTTGCTCTTCTCTACACTTTTTCTAGAGTCTCAACATCTTTTTTATAGTGTGGTGACCAAAACTGGATGCAGTACTCTAGGTGTGGCCTTACTAAGGCTTTATAGAGTGGTATTAGTACCTCCCTTGATCTTGATTGTATCCCTTTGTTAATGCAATTTAGGATTGCATTGGCTTTTTTTAGCTGCCTCTGTACACAGCTGGCTCATCTTTAGCTGATTGTCCACTAAGACTCCAAGATCCCTCTCACAGTCACTGCTTTTAAGCCTGGTTTCTCCCAGTTTATATGTTTATATCATTAAACCATCTTTCCAATCGGCCTCCATGTTTCCAGTGTTTTACTCCCAGCTTGGAACAGAACTGAACCAGATGGATTTTCCTTCCAACAAGACCCTATGCAGGTCAGTGCTTACGGGTAGCATCCCAATGCTAACTCCACAGCTTTATCTCATCTTGGATCACACACTAGCGTTATAAAAGGCACACTTCTCAGGGTGTATTGTGCACTATTTAACACACCGACGTCATCTTTGGATTCTTGGAATCGTTTTATTTATTTATTTATTATTTATTAGTCATATTTCTATGCCACCCACTCTCCGAGGACTCTGGGCGGCTTACACCAAAGACAGTATACTAAATAGTATATTGCCCCCAATAATCTGGGTCCTATTTTACCCACCTTGGAAGGATGGAAAGCTGAGTCAACCTTGAGCCAGTGAGATTTGATCTGCTGATCTGCTGGACTAGCAGTCAGCTGAAGTAGCTGCAGTACTGCACTCTAACCACTGCGCCACCTCGGCTCATAATAAGTTTTCTTTGGGGGGGAGAGCTTCATCCGCTCTGAATGGACGGACCTCAATCTCTTTGTCCATAAAAATGCAATTATCCTGCAAAAAGAAAAAAGAAAAAAACCTCAAAGGTAATTTTAAGGACTTTGTGTGAGTTGTGGGAGTGAAAATATTTATAAAGATGCAGGAAAACGGTTTACTTGGAAAATGAACGGAAGTTACGGAGCACCGGTTCCTGGTGCATTTATGCTCCGGGCAGCTAACCAGCTCACACTGTTTTTAAATGGTATTTAGCACCACAATGCTTGGGTGCCCCCGCCAAGCAGAAATCTTGCTGATTACGACTTCCATTACACACCAAAGTAACTGCCTATAAACTTGTTTGGTTATTTTCCTCTGTTTTGTTTTGTTTTTAAACCGGCCTGGAAAAGCATAAAATATAAATACATAAATAAATATTTATAATGCAGGGCTAGGGATGCTAAGTGTGTGCTTAAAGCCAGCGCAAGAAGGAATGAGATGGAATTGATCGGAGACAAGCTCAGGACCTCTGAGCTATGAATCCACATGGCTACAAAAGCCTGAAGGATAATATTTTAGGAGGAACTGCTTGGGCCGCGTTCGGAGAAGGGCAGGAGTTAGAGATAAGGAGTCAAGAACAGAATAACAGAGTTGGAAGGGACCTTAGAGATCTTCTAGTCCAACCCCCTGCTTGAGTTTAGTTCTGTCATGCATGCATGCATGCCTTCCGTCGGCCAGCTGGTCTTCAGATCTCTGCCGCTCATGCACGGATGGAATGCATGCATGTGGGGGGTGGGATGCATGCAGGGGCTGCAACAGTGGTGGGTTGCCCCCAGTTCAGACCAGTTCACAAGAACCGTTCCGTTCCGTTCCGTTCCATTCCATTCCATTTGACTCCACTCCACTCTACTCTACTCTACTCTACTCTACTCTACTCTACTCTACTCTACTCTACTCTGTTCTGTTCTATGGGGCAACCCCTGAGACATTGGAAGACTGCTATTTTGTCACCCCTACTCCTTCTATTCATCAGACTAGACATACCCAATTCCAGCAACCGTTCTTCATATGTTTTAGCCTCCGGTCCCCTAATCATCTTTGTTGCTCCTCACTGCCCCTCTTTCCAGAGTCTCCACATCTTTTTTTATATCGTGGTGACCAAAACTGGATGCAGTATGAGAGATTCTATATTTAGGAGAAGGTGACACTGTCTAGCATTCACTCTTGTGAACCAACCAAGTGATTTTTCAGCACCGCCTCACAGTTTACAATGTATTATATATACATATAGTTTCAATTCTTCTGGTGTTCATTATTCATTGGAGTGGGTGGGGGGGGGAGAGAGAGAATAAGGACAGGACAATTTACACTTCCTGATAGCGAGCCAGACATTATTTATCATCACCTTTATCTATCTCCTATAAAGATGACAAATGAAGGTGTATTAATGGACCTTAAAACAATATGACGCATGGTCTCCCCAACTTGGAAAGTTTCGCTGAGTTGCATTTCCACTGTAATTAGTTTACTGCTTGTTGTCCTTTTTAATCAAGTCCTGTTTTAAGCAGCCATCAGAATAAGATCTGATTTTTTTTTTCCCAGAGAGGCCAAGAATCTTTTGGCATTCTGTTTAGCACTACAAAGAAAATACCCTGGGAATTATGTAACTCCAACATTTAGATAAATAAATAATCATGTTTAGCACCGAGGGTGTAAATCAGCATACTTGAGGAGAAGGAGGTGGGCTCAAAAATAGCCCATAATGAGCTGCAAATATGCTCCCCCCGGAAGATTATTAGAAGTTGCAAAAGGAGGGAGGGAGGTATATATATATGCAAGACTAGCATATATATATGCAAGTCTTGGCGTACTCGGGTCTTTTCCTGTGTAAGATTGAGATTATTTATTTATTTTATTTTTTATTTTATTTAATTTGTATACCGCCCTTCTCCCAGAAGGGACTCAGGGCAGTGAACAGCCAAAATTAAAAAACATACAAATGCAAAAGTTAAGATAATTAAAAAGAATTAAATCACTGGCTACCCAATTTAAAACCCCAAATCCATAAAATTTAAAATCCCAATTAAAAACCATTTAGGCTAGGCCAGCTTGGTGGAATAAAAACGTCTTCAGGGCTTTACGGAAGGTCCGGAGGTCCAGGATCAATCGTATTCCAGGAGGCAGCTCATTCCACAGGGCGGGTGCCCCCACAGAGAAGGCTCTCCCCCTGGGGGCTGCCAGCCGACATTGCCTGACCGACGGCACCCCGAGGAGGCCCTCTCTGTGAGAGTGTATTGGCCAGTGGGAGGTTATCGGTAGCAGCAGGCGGTCTCGCAAATACCCTGGCCCTAAGCCATGGAGCGCTTTAAAGATGAGAACCAACACCTTAAAGCGCACCCGGAAGACCACCGGGAGCCAATGCAGCTTGCGCAGGAGAGGTGTTACTTGGGAGCGCCACGTTGCTCCCATAATCACCCATGCGGCCGCATTCTGCACCAGCTGGAGCCTCCGGGTGCTCCTCAGGGGGAGCCCCATGTAGAGAGCGTTGCAGTAGTCCAGGCGTGACGTAACCAAGGCATGAGTGACTGTGCACAAAGAGTCCCGATCCAGAAAGGGGCGCAACTGGCGTATCAGGCGAACCTGATAAAAAGCCCCCCTGGCCACGGCCATCATATGCTCTTCTAAAGACAGCCATGTGTGCAGGAGGACGCCCAAGTTGCGAGCCCCCTCTGTGGGGGTCAATGACTCGCCCCCAATCGCCAGCGATGGCACCAGCTGGCTATACGGGGAGGCCGGCATCCACAGCCACTCGGTCTTGGAAGGGTTGAGCCGAAGCCTGTTCCTCCCCATCCAGACCCGCACGGCCTCCAGACACTGGGACATCACTTTGAGGGCATCATTGGGGTGGTCTGGGGTGGAAATGTACAGCTGAGTGTCATTAGCGTACAGATGGCATCGCACCCCAAAACCACGGATGATCTCACCCAGCGGCTTCACATAAATGTTGAACAGGAGCGGCGAGAGGACCGACCCTTGCGGCACCCTGCAAGCAAGGCACCTCGAGGTCAACCTCTGCCCCCCTGCCAACACAGACTGCGACCGGTCAGAGAGATAGGAGGAGAACCACTGCAGCACGGTGCCTCCCACCACCAATCCCTCCAGCCGATGGTATCAAAAGCCACTGAGAGGTCTAACAGGACCAGAACAGAGGAACAACCCCTGTCCCGAGCCCTCCAGAGATCATCCACCAATGTGACCAATGCCATCTCCGTGCTGTACCCAGGCCTGAAGCCGGACTGGCATGGATCTAGATAGACGGTTTCATCCAGGAACTGTGGGAGCTGTCGCGCAACCACACTCTCCACAACCTTTGCAACAAAGCGAAGGTTGGAGACCAGACGGTAGTTTGCCAAAACGGCCGGGTCCAGAGAAGGCTTCTTGAGGAGGGGCCTCACCACCGCCTCTTTCAAGGCGGGAGGCAAGAAACCCTCTCTCAGAGAAGCATTTATAATCCTCTGGAGCCAGCCTCGTGTTACCTCCCGGGTGGCCAGTACCAGCCAGGAGGGGCACGGGTCCAATAAACATGTGGTTGCGTTTAACCTCCCCAGGATTATCTTGGCGACATTTCGACAAGGTCCCACTTGTCATCTTCAGGCTGATGTCTTCGGATTCGTGCTTGCTTGCGCATGCTTGTGCAAGCTTCGTGCTTGCACAAGCATGAAGCCGAAGACACCAACCTGAAGATGACGAGTGGGACCTCGTCAAAATGTCACCAAGATACTCTCAATCCTTCATGGGAAAAGATATATATATATATCATATATATACATATATGATAGAATGATAATGGATAGATAGATAGATAGATAGATAGATAGATAGATAGATAGATAGATATAGAAAAAATAGAGATCAACAGATGATAGCTATATGATGGTTATAGATAGATGATAGATAGATGATAGACAGACAGACAGATAGATGATAGATAAGAGATAAGATAGACAGATAGATAATTGATGGATGGATGATATATGATAGACAGACAGACAGATGATAGATAGATAAGATATCTATAAGAGAGAGAGAGAGGGAGAGAGAGATGATAAAGAGGTAGATAAAATATATAGTATCAAGTAAATCTGAGATGGATGGATGGATGGATGGATGGATGGATGGATAGATGGATGATAGGTAGGTAGACAGATAGAAATAGCTAGATGATAGATGGATCTAGATAGATGGAGAGATGGATGGATATATAGATAGATAGTTCAATAGAAATAGATGATAGAGTGACAGAGATGCAAATAGATGCAGGTAGATTTAGAGACATATAAGAGAGAGAGATGATAAAGAGATAGAGAAATGACATAAATCTGATTAGATAGCTAACTGATCGATCAGTTTTAAAACCACAACAAAGAAAACAAAATAAATGTAAAATATATTTCCAGCATAAATTGGGTAAAAGAAAACGGAGTACTAAAATACATACGGGCTATATCAATATTCAGATAAATGCATTGCCTTTACATGATACTCCCATCGGTTCAATATAATGGCTTCTTAGCAGAACTGCCTTGTGTATAAACTCTACAAACACTTCTGCTCACAATTGTACGCATTAGAGGCCAGGAGGAAATAGGACAGTTTGCGATTCAAATCCCAGTCGGCTGTTCTTTCAAGTAGGGATTTTTAAATATCTAAGCTAAAACAAAAAAAGGGCATCATAATTAAAAATAACTCCAGCCACCTCTATTGCATTGATTAACTTCTGCCGATCTGTCAGATATCAAAGATGCGTGCATCAAAATGCAAACACACTGCTTGATTGTCAAAACGGGAATCAGAATAAGGAAGATCAGAGATTTATTTTTATTTTTTTGCAGGGTTTCACATTCTTTCCACATCACACCTGCCGTTCGGAAGGAGCCAGATATTTAGACAGAAATGGGTAGAAGTTTATAATCTGTAATATTTGTGAAGAAGAGAGTTGGAAGGGACCTTGGAGGTCTTCTAGTCCAACCCCCTCCTTAGGAAGGATACCCTATACCATTTCAGACAAATGGTTGTCCAATCTCTTCTTTAAAAACTTCCAGTGTTGGAGCATTCAGAACTTCTGGAGGCAAATTGTTCCACTGATTCATTGTTCTCACTGTCAGGAAATTTCTCCTTAGTTCTAAGTTGCTTCTCTTCTTGATTAGTTTCCACCCATTGCTTCTTGTCCTGCCCTCAGGTGCTTTGGAGAATAGCTTGACTCCCTCTTTTTTGGGGCAGCCCCTGAGATATTGGAACACTGCTATCATGTCTCCCCTTGTCCTTTTTTTCATCCGACTAGGCCAGTGGTGGGTTTCAAACATTTTTATTATCGGTTCTGTGGGCGTGGCATGGCTTGGTGGGCATGGCTTGGTGGGCGTGGCAGGGGAAGGATACTGTAAAATCTCCATTCCCTCCCCACTCCAGGGGAAGGTTACTGCAAAATCCCCATTTCCTCCTGATCAGCTGGAACTCGGGAGGCAGAAAATAGATGGTGGCGGGGCCAGTCAGAAACTTTACTACCGGTTTTCCAAACTACTCAAAATTTCTGCTACCGGTTCTCCAGAACTGGTCAGAACCTGCTGAAACCCACCTCTCGACTAGACGTACCCAGTTTCCTGAAACTGTTCTTCATATGTTTTATCCTTGAGTCCCCTCATCCTCTTTGTTGCTCTTCTCTGCACTCTTTGTAGAGTCTCAACATCTTTTTTTTACATCGTGGCGACCAAAACTGGATGCAGGATTCCAAGTGTGGCCTTACCAAGGCCTTATCAAGTGGTACTAACACTTCACATGATCTTGATTCTATCCCTCTGCAGCCTAGAACTGTGTTGGCTTTTTTGGCAGCTGCAGCACAGTGCTAGCTCATATTTAAATGGTTGTCCGCTAGGACTCCAAGATCCCTCTCACAGTTATTACTATTGAGCGAAGTACCACCTATACTGTACCTGCGCATTTGGTTTTTCTTGCCTAAATGTAGAGCCTTACTTTTTTCCACCATTGAATTTCATTTTGTTAGATAGCACCTAATGTTCAAGTCCATCAAGATCCTTCTGTATCTTAAGTCTATCATCTGGAGTGTTGGTTATTCCTGCCAGTTTGGTGTCATCTGTGTCTGTTTGTGATTTTTTTTTTCTTTCTTTTTTTGTCATGGCGAAGTTCAGCAGTCAGACAACAGCAGGCCAGGGCAAATTTGTAGTTCTGATCAAGCGAACATAAAACAAAGCAATTTCACACGTTGGTAAGATAAAGTTTAGATCTCCTAGTAGCATGCTATGTAAAGTATCTGAAGATTCGTGAATAATCAGAAATGTAGAAGAAAACGCTCCATAATGAACTTCAAATCGAGTTGAATCTATAAGGTCCTTAGTGCTCTCTGAGCTTGAAGTCTGTAGAGCTTCTCAGTCATCCAAGTCATGGTTGTCCCAAAGGTGCTTTTTCCAGGAGGCAACTGGACTTTCTCATTTTTTTCATTTGAAGATGTTTTGCTTCTCCTCCAAGAAGTTTCTTCAGCTCTGACTGTGTGGCGGGGAAGGGAAGGATTTATATTCCTTGACGACAGCTGGTCACCTGCCTCCTTTTGGAGGGTCGTTGAAGCACTTGGAGGTTTACCTGTGTCCTCAGGGTCACCTGAGTGGTGCAAATGGTTTCTGTAGTCTGCAAATTTTACTCTGGAAATCCATTCCTTTGAATGGGGTGGAAGTAGGAATGGATGTTCAAAGGAAAAAGTGCCAGAAGGGAGGGGTTTTCCTCTCTGTTTATATCTTTATGGTTGGTTGTTTTCTTGCAGATATTTCATGACCCAACTAGGTTGCATCATCAGTGCTAGAAGGGAGAGGGGGGTTACTCTCTGTTTCTATCTCTAAAATTGGTTGTTTTCTTGCAGACGTTTCATGACCCAACTAGGTTGCATCATCAGTGCTAGAGGGGAGTATGGTTTGATTTCTGTTTATATACAAGTGGTTTGGCTAGAAGAGAGTATTTGTATCTCAAAATCTATGGGGTCTTTGGTGCTCTCTAACCTTTGTTGTCTTGGGGCAGTCATTTCTTTGAGCCTTGGTGGCACAGCAGACTAAAGCGCTGTTAAGTAGCACCAGCTGCCTGCAATTACTGCAAGTTCGAATCTCACCAGGCTCAAGGTTGACTCAGCCTTCCATCCTTCTGAGGTAGGTAAAATGAGGACCCGGTTTGTGGGGGCAATAAGCTGACTTTGTATAAAAAAGAACACCGCTTAGGGGGGGACTGAAAGCTCTACTAAGCAGGTATATACAAAAGTATGAAGGCTATTGCTTAAAAAGCATTGTAAGCCACCCTGAGTCTCTGGAAAAGGGCGGCATCTTGCAGAAATTGTAGGTGTTTCATCACTGGAGGTTTTTTTTTTGTTTTTTTTTAATAGATTTGACTGCCATCTATCCGAAATGGAATAGGGGTTGAGCAGGGGGTTGGACTAGAGGACCTCCAAGGTCCCTTCCAGCTCTAATCTGATTGATTTGCACCTGCGGATCCTTTCCCATCATTGATCTCGAAGACAAAGCATCGTTTATTTCAACCGACACGATTTCATTTTTATGGCCTCGCTCACAGCTCATTGATTAGCAGACGCTGGGCAGGAAATGTAGCTGGTCAGTTAATCACTTTCCTGCTGCTGGAATTAACGAAGAGCTGAAGTCATAACCAAGGACCAGTATAGACTCTTACCCCAAACTGGTAGAGGAAATCAAAATTTCCTCTGGTTTCCTGCCTCCCTGGATGAGCGGAAATGAGATGGACAATAATAAATACTTATAATAGCTCTGAAACCATATTTCGCCGCAGGGAGGCCAGGAAATTGTTGAAGCCATTCAGTTCCACGAAGGAAGCGATTTTTAGAAAGGAGCCTAGAGAGTGTGTTTGTTTTAAATCTTCGCATTTGTACTAAAAGCTGCTCAGGGTTCTTTGGGAAATTGGTAGGGAAATAACTTTAAAAAAAGAAAAACCTGGTGAGTTCTCCAGTGTTTCTGGTATTTTGGAACCGTTCTGTGGATGGCAGGTCAACGGTTGATCAAGTTCAAGCAGGAAAGAGAACTAGGGACAAAAATGGAAAAGGAATAACTCTGCCAATGGGGTTGCTCCAACCCACTTATGCTGGCGGGAGGGTGCTGCTGCAGACACCAATCAATCAATCTGTTACATATTAAGAAAGTGAAAGTGCGTCCCCTAGTGGAAGGGCTGGTTGCTCCAACTGTTCTGATTGGTTAAGACGTTGACAGCTCAGTATAAAAGGAGCCGGCAAGCGCGGGAGTTGTTACTATGCTTGTTACAGTTCATTAATAAAGTTAAAAGGCTGCTGTTGGATGTCGCCTCAGAGTGTGTTCGTTCAGGCTGCAAGTATTTTATAGTGGCGACGAAGGTGGGATGTGTATTGGCGGCCATCCGTGAGTAAAAAGAAGCGTGTCCGGGCAGTCTGAGAGTCTGCATTCACAGAGAAAGTCCTCTCGTGACTTTAACGCAGAGATCTGAGGAGAGAATGGCTGCTTCACAGAATTTTGCCCCGTTCAACCCTAAGACGGAGTCATGGGAGGCATATGTAGCCCGGTTTGACTGCTTCCTCATAGCCAATGATTATCGGGACTTGTCTAGTGAACGGAAGCGTGCGTATTTTTTAAGCTTCTGTGGGCCTGAAATGTTCGAGACAGCTATGACTTTAATGGCCTCTCAGTCCATTCACGCTGGTACCTGGGAGGACTTCATGCTTAAATTAAAAAAACATTATGTCCCGGCACCGTCCCGGATTGCGAGAAGGCAGCATTTTTATCACCGGGATCAGGCTGAGGGGGAGTCAATTAGTCAGTATGTGGCGGCCCTAAGGAAAGCAGCGAGACATTGCCAATTTGTGGACTTAGATGACTATTTATTAGATAGACTGGTCAGCGGCGTGAGGGACGAGAATCTTAAACGGCGCCTGATTGCTAAACCCGAGCTGACATTCCAAGAGGCCCTTGATGAAGCATGTGCCGCTGAGCTAGCCACTCTCTCCCTCGCCAACCTTCCCCGGGGCCAACAGTCAAATAAACAAAAATGTGAGGCTATCCATTATAACGCTGATGAGTGGAGCGATGACGGGGAAGAGAATCTAGAGGGGAACGTTGACTGGATTAAAGAAACACAGCAGCCGAGCAGGCAAGCAAAGTTGACGCAAGGGGACTGCAAGAGCTGTGGGGGAAAACACCCACGCTCCGTTTGCCGTTTTAATGAGGCAATTTGTCGCCCCTGTGGTCGCAGGGGCCATATCGCCAGGGTTTGCAGATCGCCGCAACCAGCAGCGCCGCCCCCGCCCCCCCTCAGAAGTGATCGCTGTGCACCATTGAGAAGAGAGGGTGCCCAAGGAGGCCATTTTTTATGGGGCCGAGAGATGGGGGAGTGAATATGGTATATCCTGGTGCCAAGCTGCCTGTCCGCCAGAAAATATGCTTAACAGTCTCAATTGAAGGACGGCCCTGCCTGATGGAGGTGGACACGGGCTCGGTGACATCCATCATCTCGTGGAGTACTTTGAAGCGGCTCGTTCCTCTTATAGCTAAAAGCCGCCTCGCACCTTGTCACCTGTACTTACGAGACTACCAGGGTACCCCTATTCCAATAATCAGTTGTGGACATTTCAGAGTTAAATTTAAGGGGTTCGCTGGCCGCCTTCCATTGGTGGTGGTTGAATCCCCGTTACCGAGCTTGCTTGGATTGAATTGGTTCGAGGCATTGGGGCTCACCATTCATGGGGTGAATGCCATCTGGTCAACCGACCTAGACACACTAATCCACGAGTTTCCATCAGTCTTCGATGGCAAACTGGGTTGTTATAAGGGCACCCCTGTATCATTTAGCCTGGACCCACAGGTTCCCCCGCGGCGGCTCAAACCATGCCGTGTGCCTTTTGCACTGAGATCGAGGGTAGATGCGGAACTGGATAAACTAATATCGCAAGGGGTGCTCGAGCCGGTAGAATTTGCCCGTTGGGAGACGCCGATTGTTACATCTATAAAAGCAGATGGCTTGATCCGAATTTGTGCTGACTACCGGGCGATGTTAAATAAGGCGCTCCTCGTACACGCCTACCCAGTTCCGGTAGTGCAGCACCTGCTACATTCCCTGGGCCAGGGATCTGTGTTCGCCAAGCTAGACCTGGCCCAGGCATACCAGCAGTTAAGGGTGGACGATGAAACGGCAGAAGCACAAACCATCGTGACGCACCGGGGGGCGTTCCGTTGTCGCCGCCTATAATTTGGGGTCAGTGTCGCACCAGGGATTTTCCAGAGCATGATGGAATGACTGCTACATGGAATCCCCGGGGTTGTACCCTACTTTGATGATGTTCTGGTTTCTGCAACCAGCACACCAGAGTTGATGGACAGACTTCGCCAGGTCCTTCACCAATTTAGCAGCATCGGTCTCAAAGTGAACAAAGCTAAATGTCACATTGCAGTACCCCAGGTGGAGTTCTTAGGGTTTCTGGTGGATAGCACCGGCATTCACCCAACAGCTGCCAAGACATCTGCCATCATGGATGTCCTGCCTCCACGTTGCAAAGCCGACCTTCAGGCCTTTCTTGGACTTTTGAATTTTTACGCGGTCTTCCTCCCTCATAAAGCCTTGGTAGCGGAACCGTTGCACCGTTTATTGGACCGCGGGGCAGCCTGGAAGTGGGGTGCCAGGGAACGAACTGCTTTCCACTCCGTTAAATGCCTGCTCGCCTCTAACGCAGTCCTTACGCAATTCTGTCATCATCTTCCGCTGACTCTCGCCTGTGATGCGTCCCCTTACGGGGTGGGCACAGTTCTAAGCCATAAATTCTCCGATGGCCGGGAATTGCCTATAGCATATTTTTCTAAAACCTTGGCCCCGGCGGAGCGGAACTACTCACAAATCGATAAAGAAGCCCTCGCATTAGTGGCCGGTGTCAAACGGTTCCACCATTATCTGTACGGTCGCTCGTTTGATTTATACACCGACAATAAGCCCCTTCTGGGCATCCTGGCCGGCGACCGTTTAGCCCCGCAGATATTGTCACCGCGAATAACTCGTTATTCCGTGTTCTTGGCCGCCTACTCGTACAAGTTGATTCATCACTTATTCACTTATCATTAATAATTCACTAATATTCACTAATCATTCACTTATGCTGGCGGGAGGGTGCTGCTGCAGACACCAATCAATCAATCAATCAATCAGTCAGTTAATCAATCAGAATACAGCTGGAAGGGACCTTTGCTCAAGCAGGAGACTCTATACCAGAGGTGAGATTCACAAAATGTACCGACCAGTTCGCCCACCACCGGAAATGTGACCTCCGTGCATGGGCCCGGCCTCCAACGCATGCACTTTGCTTGCGTGTACACCTTCGGTGCATGCGCCCAGCCTCAAAAATGTGCCTAAATAGAACAGCATAGAGCCGGGGCGGGCCCACTTGCAATTCCCACTACCGGTTCACTGGAATCGGTGCGAACCGGCTGAATACCACTTCTTCAAGTCAGATGAGAAACTTTTTCAAAGGAAAACAACAACTTTCAAAGGAAAGTCCAGTTTCCTTTTTGGAAAAAGCATCTTTGGGACAATCGTGACCTAGATCAGGGATCAGCAACCTGTGGCTCTGGAGCCACATGTGGCTCTTTCACCCCTCTGCTGCAGCTCCCTGTCACTCAAAATATGCATCACAGCTGCCAATGTGTGACACCCGCCGGCATGTGATTTATTGAGTTTTTCAACCCCCGGTAGGCCAACCATGGATAAATTCCAAGAAAAAAAAAGTTTCAGAAGAAAACAGAACGTTTAATTCAACTACATATGCTAGTTTTGTGGCTGCTGAAGAAATAGTCAGGCACGGGAAAGGTTTTGTGGCTCCCGCTGTTTTCTTTTCTGTGGGAAACGGGTCCGAATGGCTCTTTGAGTGTTTAAGGTTGCAGACCTCTGACCTAGATGATTGAGAATCTCCATAGACAAGTATCTCTATTATTATTTGTGTTTTTATAAGCTACCTAGAGTCAGTTGATCATGAAACGGGCTCCATATAAATTTGATAGAGAAATAAATGAATTCCATATGCATCAACCAAAAGCGTTCTTTTCTTTTAAATCAATGAGCGTTGAGATTTACAAATTCAGCTGCTGAGTGTGGAATTCAGCATAAATCTAGAAGGGAGTGAGCTTCAAACTCCCACTCTCTGTGAATTCATTTCAGCTTTCACAAACACAGATGCTTGACTCCAATTATAGCTATGGGGCTTGTTCATGTGTAAATAGAAGGTATTAGCCAGTTAATGTTAACCATCGGCAGGGGGAAATAACCACAACTCTTCCCTTCACACGCAACTCACAGGTGTCTCACCAATATCTAGTTTGCCACTGTGAAAAAATCCAGCGATTGGATCAGACAAAGCTTCAATGCAATTTGACATTGATTTTCTTATGCTGTTATATTTCTCCAAACCATGAAACCCCTTATTATCAGTGAAATATTTAACAGTTATAGTCTTCTTAAGGGCCTTATCACAGCCTTAGGAGCCTGGAGTCTAAAACATACGATGAACGGTTGCAGGAACTGGGCATGGCTAGTCTAGTGAAGAGAAGGACCAGGGGAGATATGAGAGCAGTCTTCCAATATTTGAGAGGCTGCCACAGAGAGGAGGAAGGGGGTCAAGCTATTCTCCAAAGCACCTGAAGACCAGACAAGGAATAATGGATTGAAACTGATCAAGGAGAGATTCAGCCAAGAAATAAGGAGAAATTTTCTGACAGTGAGGACCATTAACCAGTGGAACAGAAGTTGCCTTCAGAAGTTGTGGGAGCTTTGTCAGAATATTCATGAACTAGAATAGGGCATAGTAACAAGGTCAGCAGTGGTGGGTTTCAAAACTTTTTACTACTGGTTCTGTGGGTGTGGCTTGGTGGGCATGGCATGGCTTGGTGGGCATGGCTTGGTGGGCGTGGTAGGGGAAGGATACTGTAAAATCTCCATTTCCTTCCCATTCCAGGGGAAGGTTACTGCAAAATCCCCATTTCCTCCCGATCAGCTGGGTCTTGGGAGGCAGAGAATAGATGGGGGCGGGATCAGTCAGAATTTTTACTACCGGTTCTCCGAACTACTCAAAATTTCTGCTACTGGTTCTCCAGAACTGGTCAGAACCTGCTGAAACCCACCTCTGAAGGTCAGCCAATGAGGGCTGTTTGGAAACTGAAACTTAAGCAAGAAGTCTGGGTGTGGTTTAGCTGTGCTGAGCTCTGAGTCTGCTGCTCTGAGCAAACACTAGTCTGTCTGCTGAATTGAAACTGAAGCTGTTCTCTCCTCTGGCTGTTGATATTGTATATTTATTTCATGTGTTGTATTATGTATAAAGAGAAGTTCATGAATCCTGCTGAATCAGTTACCTGTATGTGCTTTCTGGATTTGATTTCTTCAACAAACCTTCTGATAAGCTTCGTCACTGGAGTGTTTTAAGAAGAGGCTGGACAGTCACTTGTTTGAAATGGTATCGGATATCCTGTTTGAGCCAGGGGGCTGGACTAGAAGACCTCCAAGGACCCTTCCAGCTCTTTTCTGATTCTGATTCAGCAAAGTGGCAAGTTATAGATCAGAAATTGTAAGATACAATCAGAAATCATAAGATGCAAATAAACAAGGATGTTAATAAATAGGATGTAAGGATATATAACAATTTAGTTTAAAAGAATGCTCAAGATGGTTATACAAGAATAAGTGAATGAATATGAAGATTGAATTTAAAAGTAAAGATAACTCTCGATGCAGAAAGTTGTAAAATAGTATATAATGTTGTTATTTATGTTTTGTATTTTACTGGTTGGTGTATGTTCTCTTTTCTTTCTCTTTTTTTGTTTTTTGTCTTTTTCTATTATGTTTTTGGTTTTAAAAATGTAAAATATTCAATAAAAACTATTATATATATATATATATATATATATATACATACATACATGAAATAAACAGTGATCAATCATAAAACACCAATAGGAGAAGTACTAGGACAGATGATGAGAAGATGATGAGAAAGATAAGAACCCCAAGAACCCCACAATGTTGTCCCAGGGAATTCTGGTGTAAGGTCCCAAAATACACTTGAGTCACCAGAATGCCAAAGAGAGAGACTCAAGACGAGGCTTGCAAAAAAACAGATTTTATTTATGGCCAAAAACAAAATATTGGGTGGAACTATATCCAGAACATACAGATACAATGCATGCGAGGAGATAGCCATACCTTGGGGAAGGTATGGCATCCTTTTATACCCTCAGAGACGTCAGCTTAGTTCCCAATTTTGGCCTCCTAATTTAGGTTTGTGTATTCCTTGTTGCCCTGCAAAGGGGGAATAGAAACTTCCCCAATTAGTATTATCTTAAGCATTTCTTTGTTTACTCAATTGGCCACTTAGCCCCCTGGCTCTGGAAGACAGGAATTTATTCAGATCAAACATAAATTAGGACTGAGGTGTAAATTATCCCTTTTTTGATGGCTGTAGTTTCAACTGAGATACATACCATGTTTTTAGATGGCACAAGAAAAACCAGGAAAAAGATTGATATGGATTCAGGTCAAATGGCAGGGACATATGTTTGACAAATACCAGATACATTACAGAGGCCTAATAACAGAATATATTGTTACAGGAGATACAAATATAAAGGCATAATATATGTGATACAAATACAAAGGCATATATGTATTACAGGAACCTAATGGTTACAGAATACAGTATACCAGTATATCATATTCTAGTATTATTTATTATATCCTTATTATTGTTTCCCTTCACTGGGAAAAAAGTCCAGATATTTTCAAGTTGCTCAGGTTGAGAAAGATTGGATTAAATGATGCTTTCGTCCCTTCTAAGGCTTCAATTCACCGTTTCTCTGATTCACTTTTGCAGATCTGGGTTACATGCAGCCACTAGCTTTTGCCCTGGCAATTGCATTCATGTGTGTTTGCCAAATACCGAATTTCATTTGCTGCATAACCACCCAAAGATGTGGCAGATTTCACTGCCTTTCCTTCGCCTCTCCAGGCTGAATTTCCACTTCTCTTCTGCTTTGTGCCATATGAATGCTAACATGCTTGTGAAGAAGGCACAGAAGAGGCTGTACTTCCTGAGAATGCTCAGGAAAATAAAACTATCTGAGCATCTACTTCTCTCTTACTATTGCAGCACCATTGAGAGTGTCCTGACATACGGCATTCTTGCATAGTTTGGGGGCAGCTCTGCAGTGGAGATAAAACTCTACAGAGAATCATGAAAACTGCCCAGAATATCATCGGACTCCAGCTACCAGCCCTGGACGACCTCTTCGAATCTTGCTGTTTGAGAAAGTTTCATAACATTCTCAGAGACTCTTCCCATCCTGCTTACAATCTTTTTGGACTGTTGCCTTCTGGCAGAAGATACAGAACAATTAAAATTCAGACCACACACTTTCTGAATAGTTTTTATCCCAGAGCTATAATTGCACTCAACAATGAACTAAAGTGAGCTGTTGGACAGCATTACTTGGTCTGTTGTGTGGATGTTTGGGTGGTTTAGGGGTGGGGAATTGTGGTGGGTGGGAGTGTGTTTGGGGATTGTTATGTGTGTTGGACCTGGTCTTTGGGTGTTAAGTGAATTTCGTTGTATGGGTATACTGTGTATACACATACAATGACAATAAAATTATTATTATTATTATTATTATTATTATTATTATTATTATTATTATTATTATTATTATTATTATTATTTATTGGTTAATCTTTAGTGAGATTCACAGCCTTTGAGGCTGGTTAATAGCTCAGCAGCTCGAGTCCTAACCAAGGACCTAGGAACTGTTAAGGTATCATCGGAGGATGTAAACTGTTCCGAGTAAGGTGGTTTTTTGTAGAGTCAAAATGTTCAAGTCCAGCAAATTTAGAATTTCTAAATAGCGGGGTAACCCTTTGGGTATTGCTCCAAGGGCTCCAATTACAATCGGGACAACACACGATTTCTTTTTCCACAGTCGCTCAACTTCAATTTGTAAGTCCCGGTACTTTGTGATTTTTTCTTGCTGCTTATCTTCAATTCGTGCATCACCAGGTATTGCAATGTCAATGAACCATACTTTTTTCTTTTCAACTATTGTTATGTCAGGTGTGTTGTGGACCAAGTGCCTGTCAGTCTGAATCCTAAAGTCCCACAAGATCTTGAGTTTCTCATTCTCTAAAACTTTCTCAACCTGATGTTCCCAGTGGTTTTTGCTGTACTCAAATCCAAACTTCTGGCACAATTTCCAGTGAATGATTTTAGCAACACGGTCATGGCGTTGTAGGTAGTCAGTTTGTGAAATTTTGCTGCACCCACTGATCAGGTGGTCGACTGTCTCATCTTTCTCATTGCAGAGGCGGCATTTGCTGTTGGTGGTAACATGTTGAATTTTTGCCTTCATACAGTTTGTGGCTAGGGCTTGTTCTTGAGCTGCCAAAATAAAGCTTTCTGTTTCTTTTTTCAGTACTCCTGATCTTAACCAGTTCCAAGTTAGTTTCTGGTCAGCTTTGCCTTCAATACTTTTCAAGTATTGGCCATGCAGAGCTTTGTGTTTCCAATTTTCAGCTCGCTGCTCAATTACTTCTTTCTTATATTCTGCTTTTGTTTTAGTTGTCTTTAAAAGGCCTCCTTTATTTACTTCCTTAATCATTGGTTATTATTATTATTATTATTATTATTATTATTATTATTATTATTATTATTATTATTATCAGCAGAACTTAACCTATTTACAACTGGACTTTTTGATGTAGGGAAATTACTGTGAAAGACAATGGAAAGACTTGGTTCCTTAAGAAGAGAGAGATGACAACATACTACAGTTGTTTTCACATCAAGATTTGTCAAATTGCTTCAAATTGTGAGAAACAGAAAAATAGCCTATTGGACTACCAGAGAATAAAGGTAAAGGTTCCCCTCACATATATGTGCTAGTCATTCCCAACTCTAGGGACCAGTGCTCATCTCCTTTTCAAAGCTGAAGAGCCAGCGCTGTCCGAAGACGTCTCCGTGGTCATGTGGCCAGCATGACTCAACGCCAAAGGTGCACAGAACGCTGTTATCTTCCCACCAAAGGTGGTCCCTATTTTTCTACTTGCATATTTTTTTATGTGCTTTTGAGCTGCTAGGTTGGCAGAAGCTGGGACAAGTCACAGGAGCTCATCCCGTTATGTGGCACTAGGGATTCGAACCGCTGAACTGCCGAACTTTCGATCGACAAGCTCAGTGTCTTAGCCGCTGAGCCACCGCGTCCCTCCTCAGAAGGACAGCAAGCTCTAAAAAAGCTACAAGAACCAAAGTTTTAGATAGAAAGTTTTCAAAGTGTATCAGAACTATTTGTCATCCTGCTGAGCCGTTGCTGTGAAATGTGATTTTGCAAAGTACGTAGTTTTGAATTATATTTGGAAGCAGAACGTTGAAACTGTGAGAAATAGGAAACTGAAAGTAGCCGATGGATACAGGTTTTGAGATGTACATGGGTATATGTGGAGACTGACTGTCAGTAAGTCAGAACAAGGAAGTCAGTTGTAAAATGTGTGCGGAAAAGTATAAAAAGAGTGTCTTGTGATGAGTTCAGGGCCACTGGCCATAGCTACTCCTCGCTGGACCTAGCTATCGTCTCTGGACCTCATTGCAATGGGTTGTTGATATAAGTTGTAAGGGAAGGAGAAGAGATGGTGCCCCAATACAAAGGGGAAAAAAAACCCCCTCCACAATATTTGAGGGAGCCCACAAATACTTAGGTAGAAAATGTGGAAATCCAGAGAATCAAAAGAAAACCCGAATAGAAATATTGGCTCAAAGATATTTTCTTTCATTGGAGACTGAATGTAGAACACTGACTGACATTGATTAATCCTGAAAAGTACGGAGGCCAAACCTGTCCAAAGGCAATTATTCCGGCTTTTATTCTTTTTGCAAAAGCTAATTGGACTGACAATGAAATGTTTTTACAGGACTGGAGGCAGACTGACAGGTGCTTGTAGGACAGCGTGATGGCTATAAGTCCTTTCTTCTAATAAGGGGAAACAAGGGTAGGAGGGAAAATGTTATTTCCATCTACTAGATCTGTCCTCGTTTTGTTTATATATATTTTTTTTCTGATAGATCAGCACACTCCAAGATTCCTGGAAGTTGACAACATCTTGCTCCTTCTTCTTTTCATTCTCCTCTCCTACTTCTGCCTTTTATTTTTGTCTTCTTCTTTTATTTCTCTCTTAATTTTCCTGCTACCTTCCTTTCATTTTCTTCTTTTCTTTCTGTCTCCATCTTCTTACCTTATCCTTCTTCTCCTTCTTATGCATTTATTTCATTTTTCTTCTTTTCTTTCTGTCTCCATCTTTCCTCCTCCTCCTCCTCCTCCTCCTCCTCCTCCTCCTCCTCCTCCTCCTCCTCCTCCTCCTCCTCCTCCTCCTCCTCCTCCTCCTCCTTCTCCTCGTCCCTATCCTGTCCTTCTCCTTCTCTTTTTCTTTCTCGTCCTTATGCCTTCCTTTTATTTTCTTGCTTTCTTTCTCGGTTTCCATTTTCCTTCTCCTTCTCCTCCTTATATTTCTCTCTCTTTTTCTTTTCTCTTCATTCAATGTCTCCATCTTCCTTCCTTCTTTTCCTTCTTCTTCTCCTTCTTATACATTTCTTTCATTTTTTTCCTTCTTTTCTGAAAGGTGTTTTTTTCCCACAAAAGAATTGAACTTTCTTTGTATTTCCTTGAAGACATATCACTTCTCATCCAAGAAGCTTTTTTTGATTCTAACTGAACAATCCTGAATTCCCCCACCATTCAGTTAGAACTGAAGAAGCTTCTTGGATGAGCAGTGAAATTTCTTCAAGGAAAAACAAAGAAACTCCAGTTGCCCTTTGAAAAAACACCTTTGGGATAACCATGACTGAGAATCTCTATAGAGTTTTCTTCTTTTCTTTCTCTGTCTCCATCTTTCCTCTTCCTCTTCCTCCTCCCCCTCCTCCTCCTCCTCCTCTTCTTCTTCTTTTTCTTCTTCCTCTTCTTTTTCTTCTTTTTTCTTCTTCTTCTCCTTCTTTTTCTTTTTCTTCTTCCTCTCTTCTTCCTCCTCCTCCTCCTCCTCTTCTTTCTTCTTTCTCCTCCTCCTCTTCTTCTTTCTTCTTTCTTCTTTCTCCTCCTCCTCCTCTTCTTCTTCCTTCTTCCTCTTCTTCCTCTTCTTCCTCTTCCTCTTCTTCTTCTTCTTCCTCCTCCTCCTCCTCCTCCTCCTCCTCCTCCTCCTCCTCCTCCTCCTCCTCCTCCTCCTCCTCCTCCTCCTCCATCTCCAGCAGCTCTCTTAAATATTAAGCCCTTGCCAGAAACAAAAACAATCATGTTTTAATCGCTTACCTGAATATCACAAACAGGGGGCATAATCTGAATCTTGGCAGAGCTTCAAATCCAGCAATCTTGTATGTGTATTCATGTGTATGCCTATTTCTCTTCCACTCTTTGAATTCAAAATGAATGCACTTAGAAGACCCTGTGCGTGGGTCGTGAGAAAAAAAAGAAGAATGGAGAACAAACAAGCAAGCAAAATCTATGAAAACAAACAAGACCTTCCCAAATGAAACAATTTACCTGCAGTTATCCAACAGCCTTCTGTCCCAAAGATGCTTTTTCAGGAGGCAAATGGATTTCCTTGTTTTTTTCTTTTGAAGACGTTTTGCTTCTCATCCAAGAAGCTTCTTCAGCTCTGACAGGAGAGTGGGGAATGGAAGGATTTGTATTCCTTGCAGACAGCTGGTCATTTGCATCCTTTTAGAGGGTCGTTGAAGCACTTGGAGGTTTATCTGTAGTCTGCATTATTTTTCCTCTGGAAATTTATTCTCAATTTCAATGGAATTGATTCCCAACTAGATTTTTTTTATGATTGCAAATAGCAAATATTGGTATAGCAATTTAAAATAATAATAATAAGGATGTTGGGGGAAAAAAGGGGGGGTTGTTTCATTTCCATCATATTACAATGCCTGGGTTTATTTGGGGGAATAGAAATGAGAATTTAGCTTTGGACAGTGTTTATATAAATGTGTAGGAAGTATGTACAGCAGTGGCCAGAATTGTGGAAACCTTTTGGGAAAAGTGTATTTTTGAGGTTTGATGGCTAATAACACCACTTTTTTGGGGGGAGTTTCAAGATAACCACATTCCACTGCTGGAATGGCCCTGGAATAGCCCAGATCTTCACCCAATTGAAAATCTTTGGAGCCACCTAAAGAAACTTGTTTGTCAGAAGCGATCCAGCAATAAAACCCAGTTAATAGAAGCAATCGTTCAATCTTGGTTTATAACAGCTGCAGAACTAAAAGATTTGGTTCACTCCATGGGAAGACATTGTAAGGTCGTATTTCATGCTATAGGTTACCCAAAAAAGTATTAACTGACATGGGGATAATTTTTGTAGATCTCGTTTTTTTCTACGTGTTTCACTTTTCTTCTTTATACTGTAACTTCTATTCTAATAGCAAATCCTTCATAAAAGTTATTGCATTACATTCTTGATTAAAATTATATTTCCATTGATACATTAATTTTGTGGTACCACTCCAAAAAAAAAAGAAAAGAAAAAAGTGGTGTTATTAACTAGTTTTAGAAAATACACTTTTCCCAAAGAGTTTCCACAATTTTGGCCACTACTGTAGTTGTATTCTAGAATTCGTGCTGAAGTTATGCACAGCTGGTCCATGACTAACAGACTTCCAGATTTGAAATAGTGACTTATAACCAGTCCTCCCACTTATGACCTTCACACCATTTGTGATCATTCTAGCTGGCTTCCGCTAAACCAAATCAACAGGGAAAGCTGAATTCATTTAATGACCGATCACTTGAAAACTGCCTTGATCATCAATGGAAATTCTGGTTCCAATTGTGATTGTACGTTTCCACGATAGTAAATCAACTGAGCTACTAAACACAGTTAGGAATCTTCCTTAGGCCCTGGTTGCTTGCTATAATTGTCCTTATCCATCTGATTTCCCTATGAGCTTGCATTCCCCACCGATTTGTTGTTGTTAGTTGCAAGGTCGTGTCCAACCCATTGCGACCCTATGGAAAATGTTCTTCCAGGCCTTCCTGTCCTCTACCATCCTCTGGAGTCCATTTAAGCTCATGCCGACTGCTTCAGTGACTCCATCCAGCCACCTCATTCTCTGTCGTCCCCTTCTTCTTCTGCCCTCAATCTTTCCCGGCATTAGGCTCTTCTCCAGGGAGTCCTTCCTTCTCATTAGGTGGCCAAAGTATTGGAGTTTCATCTTCAGGATCTGGCCTTCTCAAGAGCAGTCAGGGTTGATCTCCTCTAGGACTGACCGGTTGGATCGCCTTGCAGTCCAAGGGACTCACAGGAGTCTTCTCCAGCACCAGAGTTCAAAGGCCTCCATTCTTTGGTGCTCAGCCTTCCTTATGGTCCAACTTTCACAGCCATCCATTGCAACTGGGAACACCATAGCCTTGACGATACACACTTTTGTTGGTAGGGTGATGTCTCTGCTTTTTAGAATGCTGTCTACATTTGCCATAGCTTTCCTCCCCAGGAGCAAGCGTCTTTTAATTTCTTGGCTGCAGTCCCCATCTGCGGTGATCTTGGAGCCCAGGAAAATAAAATATGTCACTACCTCCATTTCTTCCCCATCTATTTGCCAGGAATTGAGAGGGCCAGATGCCATAATCTTAGTTTTCTTAATATTGAGTTTCAAACCAACTTTTGCACTCTCCTCCTTCACCGGCATCAAGAGGCTCTTTAGTTCCTCTTCACTTTCTGCCATGAGAGTGGTATCATCTGCATATCTGAGGTTGTTGATATTTCTCCCAGCAACCTTAATTCCTCCCCACCCATAACACAGCATAATTGCAAATAACTTTTAAAACTTCTTTTCCCCTTTCTTTTTGTGCACTTCATGGCCCTTACATCTCTTTGGATTTTCTACTGTATCCATGTACGGCAATAGTTATGCCCTTTAAGATTGATTGATTGATTGATTGATTGATTGATTGATTGATTGGTTCGATTTATATGTCGCCCTTCTCCGGAGACTCAGGGCGGCTTACAATGTGTTAAGCAATAGCCTTCATACTTTTGTATATACCTGCTTAGTAGGGCTTTTGCCCCCCCCCCCCAAAGTGGTGTTCTTTTCAACATTTTCAAAAGATGTTTTCATTTCAACATTTGCATTTAACCTTAGGCTCCATCACAATTTATGTAATTGTTCATGTATTTATGTACTGTATATCTTGCCTTTTTTATTTTTACAAACCTCCAAGGGGGATGAACATATCCAATGCACCTTCCTCCTCCTGTTTTTCCCACAACAACTGTGAGGTGAGATTGGCTGAGAGACAGAATGACTGGCCCAAAGTCATCCAATTGATTTGCATGCCTAAGCTGGGACTAGAACTCACTGTCTCCTGGTAATTGGCCCAAAGTCACCCATTCAGGTTTCATGCCTAATGTGGGACTAGAGCTCACCATCTCCTGGTGATTGGCCCATAGTCACCCAGTCAGGTTTCATGCTTAAGGTGAGACTAGAACTCACAGTCTCCTGGTGATTGGCCCAAAATCACCCAGTTGGCTTTCATGCCTAAGGAGACACTAAAACTCACAGTCTCCTAGTGATTGGCCCATAGTCACCCAGTCAGGTTTCATACCTAAGGTGGGACTAGAGCTCACAGTCTCCTGGTGATTGGCCAAAGTCACCCAGCTGGCTTTCATGGCTATAGCTAAACTAGAACTCACAGTCTCCCAGTTTCAAACCTTATAGCTTAGCCCCCTAGACCAAACAGAGTCTGCAAGTGTTTTCCCCCACAACTTCAGAGAAATGTTTCTGTGTCGAAAATCCTCTTAACGCTTGGAGGTTTCCCCTAATATTCAAACATCATCTGCTTTTGGGTAATTTAAAGACTTCACAGCTCATTCTGCTTTCTGGAGCCATCATTTTTCAGCCTTCTTTTCTCAAGACCAAACATGCCCATATCAATTATTTATTTAAATTTTCTGTTTCTTTCATCAGCTTCTGGCAGTTCATAGCATCAAATCAATCGAGCAATGAGACCGCAATGAGTAGGGGAAGGTACCACTCATGGTGTCATCTTAATCCTTCATAAACTGATAAATTCCTTGTATACATTTCACTCCTCTGTTCCTCTTTTTTGTTGTTATACTCTCTTCCAGTTGGTCTATCCCCTTCTTAAAATTCACAGTCGAGAACTGGAGAATATTCAAGATATTGTTCGTTCGTTCATTCATTCATTCATTCATTCATTCATTCATTCATTCATTCATTCATTCTTCATTCATTGAAGAAATTAATACACCTGTCCAAGTCACATACAGGTCCTTCATAAATTGATAAATACCTTGTATGACTTAGTTTACAATGCCCAATTCCTCTTTTTGTTGTTGTTATACCCTCTTCTAGTTGGTCTATTTTCTTCTTAAAACTCAAGGCTGAGAATTGGACAATACTCCAGATATGGTGTGACCAAGGCACAATATATATTTTTCTTCCCATGATTTGGAAACCATTCATTCATTCATTCATTCATTCATTCATTCATTCATTCATTCATTCATTCTACATGCATCCAACTCACAGGTGATTCCAGGTGCTTACAACATTTGATTTTTTTTAAAAAAATCCATCATATAAAACTGAAAAAAAAGAACACCTACCCCTCCATCCCCCCACCCCTCACAACAGCAACAATACAACCAGATTAATGACTTGATCAGCTCCATCTCATTCATGGCTCCCACACCCATTGACAAAACCAAATTTTTAGGGCCTTTTGGAAAAGCAAAAGGGTGGGGCCGACCATACCTCAAGGGGAATGAGGTTCCATAAAGTAGGAGCCACCACTGAGAAGGCCCTTTTTTGTGGTTCCACCAGATGTACATCCCTAATTGATAGGGCCCCTTAATATATCTCGCCTAAAGGTGCTTTTTTTCAAGAGGCAACTGGGCTTTCTTTGATTTTCTTTGAAGACGTTTTGCTTCTCATCCAAGAAGTTTCTTCAGCTCTGCAAAGGAATATAAACCTTTCATTCCCCACCCTCCTCACCCATTATCCAGCCACACCTGAAGAAGCTTCTTAAAAAAAAAACCTGAGAATCTCCATAGATGGTTGTCCCAAAACTGTTTTTCAAAAGGCAACTGGATTATGTTTTTTTTTCCCCTTGAGGAAGACTTTTTGCTTCTCATCCAAGAAGTTTCTTCAGTTATGACTGGATAATGGGCAGGTTTATATTCCTTTGCAGTCATCTGGTCATTAGCATTCTCTCTGAGAGTCAATGAAGCCACTTGGGGGCTAATCTGTATTTTCAGAGTCACCTGAATCAGGGTGCAAATGGATGTGGAGCCTTCTTGTAACTGCTGAAAGGACCGTGTTATAAACAGGGAGATAGGTGGTGTTGTATGCCTCCCCCTCTGTTGTTCAATTTTAACATAGATGGCCTGTTTGACCCTTCTTTCAAACCTCTCTGTGCAGAATGTGAACTTTTCCAAGTAAAGCTGCCTTTTGCAATTGACCAGTGGTGATTTTGTCAATGCCGATATTGTTCAAGTGATACTCCAGTTGTTTTGGGATTACATCAGTGGTGAAATCCATTTTTTTTTACCCACCGGTTCTGTGCACGTCGCTTGGTGGGCATGGTGTGGCTTTGTGGGTGTGGCAGGGGAAGGATACTGCAAAATCTCCATTCCCACCCCACTCCAGGGGAAGGATACTGCAAAATCTCCATTCCCACCCCACTCTGGGACCAGCCAGAAGTGGCATTTGCCATTTTTTTTTAAAAAAAAAGTGATTTATATGCCGCCCTTCTCCGGAGACTCAGGGCGGCTTACAATGCGTTAAGGAATAGCCTTCAAATTTCTCCAAATTCTTCAATTTCTCCAAACTACTCAAAAGTTCCTCTACCGGTTCTCCAGAACCTGTCAGAACCTGCTGGATTTCACCCCTGGATTGCACCTATTGCTATTATAATTATTCTTATGGTTCATGGCACAGTCAGCCAGATGTTTAGGCTGGATTTGGCTTGTTTGTCCACCTACTGACTCCTTTCCAAGGATCTGGAGTTGGCAGATGTGGATGTCTGATGGTATTAAAAGTTATCATCATAGGAGATAAACTGTTCCAAGCAAAGCAATTGCAATTGACAGATAGTGGTTTTGTTAATGATGATGTCAGGGTTCCAAATAATATACCCATAGCAAACAGAACTCCAAGGCAGGCTAGTTCCTCAAAGAATACGTTTTTTTTTTTTTAATTTGATTTATATGCCGCCCTTCTCCGAAGACTCAGGGCGGCTTACAATGTGCTCAGCAATAGCCTTCATCCTTTTTGTATATTTATACAAAGTCAGCTTATTGCCCCCACAAACTGGGTCCTCATTTCACCTACCTTAGAAAGGATGGAAGGCTGAGTCAACCTTGAGCCTTGGCGAGATTCGAACCCTGCAGTAATTGCAGGCAGCTGGTCTTAAGCAGCTTAATAACAGGGTGCTTTAAACCCTTGTACTACCAAGGCTCTTATTGGATATATCATATTGGCACAGGCTGGTGAAAACCGACTCTGAATGTTCCCATGGTTTTCACCTAAATAAAAGTAAAAGTTTTCTCCCGTCCCCAAACAATCAGTCACATGGTCCAATCAGGGTGCCATCCAGTTGCCTGGTAACTTCACTCCTCCTCCCTCCGGCCATCGGTGAGAATGTCCTTGGTTCCCAGGAGAAAGTATTTTCTTTTGGCTACAAAACCCCAGCTATCTCTATTCCCCCACTCCCTATCCCTCAGCTCCAGTGTGGCAACACTGAAGTCTCAAAATGGCCTCGGTCAGGTCATCTTCAGGGTTGACAGACAATGTTGTTGTAGTGATGCTCCAGATGTTCGGGGACTACCATTATTACTTCTTTTGTTAACATTTGCATGTGTTGAGTAACAGTTGAACACAGTTTCTTCTTTACTACCGACTTGAGTATGTAAAGGTCAGATGGTTCCAGCTGCCCTATTCGCGATCCACCCTAAGAATAGTGTCCTACTGTTAAATGTGGAGTAATCATCAAGGCAGCTCTAAATTAAAAGAAAGTTTAAAATAATGGGTTTTCAGAACGGTTTGTCAAACTCAAATCTTATGGAACAGCCGAGAAGGCAGAATGCAAAGAGGAACATTCAACAGTACAGTAATTTGCCAATAACAGACAAGTCTCGGCCTGAAAAAAAAAATAATTCATCCAGATTTGGATCTGCTGTATAATTAGCTGCAATAGTTAACGTGGGAAGGAAATGAAGGGCATAAAATTAGAACCAAAGAGGAGACTTCAGCACATCCCCTATACCAAGATGACAAGAGGGCAGAGGCTGGGTGAGAAGGACCGCTGCTGAGATTGTGAGATGAGGGTGTGTGATAAACAGCTGGGGCGGGAGAGGCAGTGGGGTGAAAAAGAGCCAGAAAAATACTTGCAACAGAAAGAGAAGAAACAGAAGGAGGAGAAGGAGGAGAAGGAAGAGGAGGAGAAGGAGGAGGAGGAAGAGGCATATCATCAGCATGACCTCTGTTTCCAAGAACATTTCTGAGTTCCCAACTTGTTGGAGAGCCATTACCATGGTTGAGAGAGGGAATTGAATAGGGGAGGAGGAGGAGGAGGAGGAGGAGGAGGAGGAGGAGGAGGAGGAGGAGGAGGAGGAGAAGGAGAAGGAGAAGGAGAAGGAGAAGGAGAAGGAGAAGGAGAAGGAGAAGGAGAAGGAGAAGGAGATCAAGTAATTGGCATGGCCTCTGTTTCCAAGAACATTTCCGAGTTCCCAACTTGTTGGAGAGCAACCATCATGGTTGAGAGATGGGATCGAACAGGGGATTATCCTGGCTTCATTACATAAACAGGAAAGGGCAAGGTTTCAATCCTTCTTGAATGCTGTTGAGCCTTATCTAATTTTTCCAGGTGAATCTGCCAGTATGGGAAGATTCCTGTGAAACAGGCATAAAACAATAAAGTAGCTACTTTGAACTCTACATGTGTGGGTCCGGTTCTTCATGCCTGACATAACTGGAACCCACAAGCTTGCAGTACCTTTCTCAATAGTAATAAGCGTGAGAAGGATTTTGGAGTCCTAGTGGATAATCACTTAGAAGCTCCCAGAAGCTTCCTGTTGTGGCTCCGTTGCCTGAGCCTGGGCTATCGACAGATGCAGACTCTGAGAGTGAGGGAGCGGAGTTGGCAAGGCCTCCCTCTCCAGGACCCTCCTCTCTGGCAATGCCTCCGGAGGACACCGAAGGCCAAAAGATAGGCTCAGAGCCAAGCACATCCCCGCAGCCACAGGTGGACAGCGACGAAGGAGATAAGTGCTGGCTGGACCCTCGGCAGAGGCGCAGGGAGAGATTAGCTGAGTCACTGGACCACACCCCACAGGGTATAAATGTGGGTGTGGTGGCCGGTTCAGTTTGTGACGAGCAAAAACTGGAAATAATCCATGATCTCTGCGTTACTGGACTTTGCCTGCTTTATCGGACTGCATTTGGATTAATCCTTGTATTGTTGAAACTCTGCCTGTTTTATCGGAATGCTTGCAGTCTAATCTTTGTTTTGTGTGAGTAAAGTCTGAATTGGCAGCTAGCCACTGGGTTGCTGCCAGCTTTATCTTCAAAGAGTTTTGTCGTATGGCTTATTAACTCCGGGCCATCTGTGGGGGTGCGTGTGTGGCACGGGGACAGAACACTTCCTCACCATTCCCCACCATTCAGTCAGAACTGAAGAAGCTTCTTGGATAAAATGATCAAGGGCCAGGAGACAAAAACATATGAAGAATGGTTGCAGGAATTGCCAATCTAGACAAAAGAAGGACTAGGGGTGACACGATAGCAGTCTTTCATTATTTGAGGGGCTGACACAAAGAAGAAGGGGTCAAGTTGTTTTCCAAACCTCCACAAGGCAAGACAAGAAAAATGGATGGAAACTAATCAAGGAGAGAAGCAACCTTGAATTAAGGAGAAACTTCTTCACAGTGAGGACAATTAACCAACGGAACAGAAGTTGCCTTCAGAAGTTGTAGGTGCTTCTGAAGTTGGAGGTTTTTAACAAAAGACTGGACAGCCATCTATCTGAAATGCTATATGGACTTCTGTTTAAGCAGGGGATTGGACTAGCAGACCTCCAACCTCCCTGTTGTGGCTCCATTGCCTGAGCCTGGGCTATCAACAGATGCAGACTCTGAGAGTGAGGGAGAGGAGTTGGCAAGGCCTCCCTCTCCAGGACCCTCCTCTCTGGCAATGCCTCCGTAGGACACCGAAGGCCAAAAGATAGGCTCAGAGCCAAGCACATCCCCGCAGCCACAGGTGGACAGCGACAAAGAAGATAAGGGCTGGCTGGACCCTCGACAGAGGCACAGGGAGAAGCGTGCACAGCAGAAGGGAAGGCGTGCCAGATATTAGCTGAGTCACTGGACCACACCCCGCAGGGTATAAATGTGGGTGTGGTGGCTGGTTCAGTTTGTGACAAGCAAAAACTGGAAATAATCCATGATCTCTGTGTTACTGGACTTTGCCTGCTTTATCGGACTGCATTTGGATTAATCCTTGTATTGTTGAAACTCTGCCTGTTTTATCGGAATGCTTGCAGTCTAATCTTTGTTTTGTGTGAGTAAAGTCTGAATTGGCAGCTAGCCACTGGGTTGCTGCCAGCTTTATCTTCAAAGAGTTTTGTCGTATGGCTTATTAACTCCGGGCCATCTGTGGGGGTGCGTGTGTGGCACGGGGACAGAACACTTCCTCACCATTCCCCACCATTCAGTCAGAACTGAAGAAGCTTCTTGGATAAAATGATCAACCGCCAGGAGACAAAAACATATGAAGAACGGTTGTAGGAATTGCCAATCTAGACAAAAGAAGAACTAGGGGTGACACGATAGCAGTCTTCCAGTATTTGAGGGGCTGACACAAAGAAGAGGGGGTCAAGTTGTTTTCCAAACCTCCACAAGGCAAGACAAGAAAAATGGATGGAAACTAATCAAGGAGAGAAGCAACCTTGAATTAAGGAGAAACTTCTTCACAGTGAGGACAATTAACCAACGGAACAGAAGTTGCCTTCAGAAGTTGTAGGTGCTTCATGACTGGAGGTTTTTAACAAAAGACTGGACAGCCATCTATCTGAAATGCTATATGGACTTCTGTTTAAGCAGGGGGTTGGACTAGCAGACCTCCAACCTCCCTGTTGTGGCTCCATTGCCTGAGCCTGGGCTATCAACAGATGCAGACTCTGAGAGTGAGGGAGAGGAGTTGGCAAGGCCTCCCTCTCCAGGACCCTCCTCTCTGGCAATGCCTCCGTAGGACACCGAAGGCCAAAAGATAGGCTCAGAGCCAAGCACATCCCCGCAGCCACAGGTGGACAGCGACAAAGAAGATAAGGGCTGGCTGGACCCTCGACAGAGGCACAGGGAGAAGCGTGCACAGCAGAGGGGAAGGCGTGCCAGATATTAGCTGAGTCACTGGACCACACCCCGCAGGGTATAAATGTGGGTGTGGTGGCCGGTTCAGTTTGTGACGAGCAAAAACTGGAAATAATCCATGATCTCTGTGTTACTGGACTTTGCCTGCTTTATCGGACTGCATTTGGATTAATCCTTGTATTGTTGAAACTCTGCCTGTTTTATCGGAATGCTTGCAGTCTAATCTTTGTTTTGTGTGAGTAAAGTCTGAATTGGCAGCTAGCCACTGGGTTGCTGCCAGCTTTATCTTTAAAGAGTTTTGTCATGTGGCTTATTAACTCCGGGCCATCTGTGGGGGTGCGTGTGTGGCACGGGGACAGAACACTTCCTCACCATTCCCCACCATTCAGTCAGAACTGAAGAAGCTTCTTGGATAAAATGATCAACCGCCAGGAGACAAAAACATATGAAGAACGGTTGTAGGAATTGCCAATCTAGACAAAAGAAGAACTAGGGGTGACACGATAGCAGTCTTCCAGTATTTGAGGGGCTGACACAAAGAAGAGGGGGTCAAGTTGTTTTCCAAACCTCCACAAGGCAAGACAAGAAAAATGGATGGAAACTAATCAAGGAGAGAAGCAACCTTGAATTAAGGAGAAACTTCTTCACAGTGAGGACAATTAACCAACGGAACAGAAGTTGCCTTCAGAAGTTGTAGGTGCTTCATCACTGGAGGTTTTTAACAAAAGATTGGACAGCCATCTATCTGAAATGCTATATGGTCTTCTGTTTAAGCAGGGGGTTGGACTAGCAGACCTCCAACCTCCCTTCGAGTTCTATTCTGATTGACTGAAGAAGTGAAACATCTTCAAGGGAAAAAAAAACAAAACCCAAGAAAGTCCAGTTGCCTTTTGAAAAGCACCTTTGGGACAACCATGACCTGGATGACTGTGAATCTCCATAGACATGTAGCTGGAAACACAAGAAATTAGATCCAGTTGAAATGTTCGGAATCCTGGTGCCCTTGACATGGACATTTTTAACCCAAAAAGAGAACACACGGTTGAAAGGGGTTTTTTTTCAATTCAGTATAGCGTGATGGCAAACCTATGGCATGCATGCCACAGGTGGCACACAGAGCCATATCAGTGGGCACGCGAGCTCAGCTCCACCTGATTTTTGGGCCTTCTGGACCCACCAGAAGTCAGGAAACAGGCTGTTTCCGGCCTCCGGAAGGCCTCCGGGGGGGTCTGGAAGGCCCGTTTTTGCCCTCCCCAGGCTCCTAGAAAGGCTCTGGAGGCTGGGGAGAGTGAAAAACGCACCTTCTGGTCTCACTGGAAGTCAGCAAACAGGCTGTTTCTGGCCTCTGGAGGGTCTCGGGGTAGGGAAGGTCATTTTTGCCCTCCCCAGGCTCCTAGAGAGCCTCTGGAACCTGGGGAGGGTGAAAAATGGGCCTACTGGGCCCACCGTACCATCACATGCCAAAAGTGGGGGGCGGGGGGCATGCACGTATGTGGGGGGGGCAGTGCACATAGAATTATGGATGTGGGCATACACGGGTGTGACCTCTCAGGCTACCCCTGCTTTTGGCACACGATGGCAAAAAGGTTAGCCATCACTGCCCTATATTATTTCAGACAAGTGGCTGTCAAGTCTCTTCTTAAAAGCCTCCAGCGATGAAGCGCCCACAACTTCTGGTGGCGAGCTGTTCCACTGGTTAATTGCTCTCACTGTTAGGAATTTTCTCCTTAGTTCTAGGTAGCTTCTCTCCTTGATTAGTTCACATCCATTGTTTCTTGTTCTGCCTTCAGGTGTTTTGGAGAATATATTGACCTCTCTCTTCTTTGGGGCAGAAGCTCAAATATTGGAATACTGTTATCATGACACCTCCCCCAGTCCTTCTTTTCTCTAGGCTAGCCATACCCGATTCCTGTAATGGTTATTCTTATGTTTTAATCTCCAGGCTTTTAATCAGCGGTGCTACTCAGCAGGTTCTGACACATTCTGGAGAACTGGTAGCGGAAATTTTGAATAGTTTGGAGAACTGGCAAATACCACCTCTGGCTGGACCCAGAGTGGGGTGGGAATAGGGATTTTGCAATATCTTTCCCCCAGGAGTGGGGCGGGAATGGGGATTTTGCAGTATCCTTCCTCTGGAGTGGGGTAGGAATGGGGATTTTGCAATATCCTTCCGTTAGAGTGGGATGGAAACGGAGATTTTGCAGTATCCTTCCCCTGGAGTGGGGTGGGAATGGAGATTTTGCAGTATCCTTCCCCTGGAATGGGGAGGGAATGGGGATTTTGCAGTATCCTTCCCTGGGAGTGGGGTGGGAATGGAGATTTTGCAGTATCCTTCCCCTGGAATGGGGAGGGAATGGGGATTTTGCAGTATCCTTCCCTGGGAGTGGGGTGGGAATTGAGATTTTGCAGGATCCTTCCCCTGGAATGGGGAGGGAATGGGGATTTTGCAGTATCCTTCCACTGGAGTGGGGAGGGAATGAGCTGGGAGTGGGGAGGGAATGGGAATTTTACAATATCCTTCCCCCAAGAGTGGGGTGGGAATGGGGATTTTGCAATATCCTTCCCCTGGAGTGGGGTGGGAATGGAGAGTTTGCAGTATCCTTCCCCTGGAATGGGGAGGGAATGGGGGTTTTGCAGTATCCTTCCCCTGGAGTGGGGAGGGAATGAGGATTTTTCAGTATCCTTCCCTGGGAGTGGGGTGGGAATTGGGATTTTGCAGTATCCTTCCCCTGGAGTAGGGTTGGGATGGAGATTTTGCTGTATCCTTCCCCTGCCACGCCCACCAAGCCACGCCCACAGAACCGGTAGTAAAAAAAAAATGAATCCCACCACTGATTTTTAATCATCGTTGTTCCTCTTCTCTTCCCATTTTCCAAACTCTCAACATCTTTCTTGTATTGTGGTGTCACCAACACTGGTTTAAAGGTATGACTTCTTGTACTTTCTTTCTTTACTGTAGAGCAAACTTCCCCAAGTTTCGAAGAGCTGTTTTGTTTTTTTTGTTTTTCAATAGCCCATATTTTAACTTTCCTTTGTTGTAAAACACCTAATAGCATCTATTACGTGTCTGTGCAGATGACTAACACCAGGCATAATGAAGGAGAAGAAAGAGAGACAATAATGTTCCAGCCATTTTAAGTAATGATACACTCCGGTTTCTTCTGCCTTCTATCTATTTACTTAATGCAAGCCTTCATTTGTTTTAGGCTGGGGGGAGGGGGGTTGGCGTAAGAGGAACCCGAAGAATAGAAACAGGAGGGAAATAAGCAGAGCCTCTAAGTAAGGTAGATGGAATCACCGTAAAACAAAATAAATAAATAAGTAAAATAAAATACATAATTTGCGAACGCGTAATACACTAGAGAGTTGTTCCGCCAGTGTTCCTGCCATTCCTGCTTCATGAAACAAAGAAAGTGATTAGGTCTATGAAATGAGAGGCGCCGAGAATTGATGCCATCCTCAAAACGCTCTTTAAGCTTCTCTGGAAGATCTCAGGATAGCTTCCTCAAGGAGTCATCATCACCAAGTTTGAAAAGTTGCTCCAGTAAAACAAAAACAACAACAACAACAACAAAAATGCCATTCTCCAGGAATGCAATGAGCCGTCATTAGCAATTTGCCCTCTGTGGCGGTTCAGAAGCCCTGGATCTGAAATTCAACCGGGCGTCCTGAAGCCCATTTTTGAAACCAGTTCTTTCTTGATCTTTGTTCTTTGTTGATTATGCTTACGATGTATTTCTTCCCTTTCTCGGTCCAATTTGCAAAAAAAGTCACATAGGGATCATCTGAATGTGTTCCTACTGGAGTTTAGACTGAGGAGGGAGGAGGAGGAAGAGGAGGAGGAGAACTGTGAGGTCCTTGGTGCTCTCCGAGCTTGGTTGTTTCCTTGTAGATGTTTCATGACCCAACTAGGGAACATCATCAGTGGTGGAAGGCAGTGGGATTTGCTGAGAGGAGGAGGAGGAGGAGGAGGAGGAGGAGGAGGAGGAGAAGGAGAAGGAGAAGGAGAAGGAGAAGGAGAAGGAGAAGGAGAAGGAGAAGGAGAAGGAGAAGGAGAAGGAGAAGGAGAAGGAGAAGGAGAAGGAGAAGGAGAAGGAGAAGGAGAACTGTTGGGTCCTTGGTGCTCTCCGAGCTTGGTTGTTTCCTTGTAGATGTTTCATGACCCAACTAGGGAACATCATCAGTGGTGGAAGGCAGTGGGATTTGCTGAGAGGAGGAGGAGGAGGAGGAAGAGGAAGAGGAGGAGGAGGAGGAGGAGAAGGAGAAGGAGAAGGAGAAGGAGAAGGAGAACTGTTGGGTCCTTGGTGTTCTCTAAGCTTGGTTGTTTCCTTGCAGATATTTCATGACCCAACTAGGGAACATCATCAGTGCTGGAAGGGAGTGGGATTTGCGAACAGGAAGAAGAGGAGGAAAAAGAGGAAGGAAAGAAGGAAGGAAGGAAGGAAGGAAGGAAGAAAGGAAGGAAGGAAGGAAGGAAGGAGAAAAATACATTTCCAATGTAATATATTTTTAAAAAATCACTCCTTCAGCAGTTGAATTACCTGCCCTCAAAAGAAAGGTTATTAATGCTGATGCTCCGGGAGATATTCCTTCTGAAAAACAAGGGAAATATAAAAGTTAAAATCCAAAGTACTAATTTAATGAATTTAGTGGATGAAGAAGGCTAAAAGGAGGGATTCCATCTGCTGCAATACGAAAGTTGTCTGGATGTGGAGTGCTGATTAAGGGATTTAAATGTTTCAGGCATAAGGAAGACACAGATATTTGAAGAGGATTTTCTATGTCTCTTGCATGATAAGAAGCCAGGACAAACTTAAGTCGATGAGCTTCTTGTTGAATGAGTTATTTTAATAACTTTTAAGGTCAAACAGGGTTGGATAACATCTTTTACTACTACCAATTTTATGGTTTAGTCCTTGGTACTCTCTACAATTTGGTCATTTGCTAACAGACCTTTCATTGCCTGACTAGCTTATGTCATCAGTGCTAGCGAGTGCAGTTTGGTCCTGTTTATATAGCTTGCCCTGGCAGCAGAGGTGGTATTCAGCCGGTTCGTACCAGTTCGGGCAAACCGGTAGCGGTAGCGGAGATTGGTTCATACCAGTTCGGGCAAACCAGTAGCGGAGATTGTGGGTGGGCCTGCCCCCCACTGCCACGGCTCTATGTCATCCTATTTAGGCACATGTTCGAGGCCCGGTGCATGTGCAGAAGTCATGCACGCACGCGAAGCAAGCGTGTACGCACATGGTGAACCGGTGGTAAGAATCTTGGAAACCCATCGCTGCCTGGCAGTATTGGTAAGACTGTGGTTTTCTCCTTGGTAATCCTCACACTTGCTCACCATGATGATATTACCTAGCTGGGTAATGAAATATCTATAGGCAGACAACCAAACTCAGTGTGAAAATTTTAATTTATGGGCTTGTTCAGAAAAGAAAGGCTAAAGGCAATTCTTCCCTTAGTTCTCAGACTGTATGTTTAATGGTTGCAAGTAATCGCTTTAGTTTGGCAAGATTCTGTCTATAGGTTAGAAGACCTTCAATATGTCTCCCTTGGTGTTTGGAGCCTGACAATCTATCAGTCTCTTGAAGGCAATCTGATGAATGTTTTCCAACCAATTCCAAATAATTTCCTCCCTGTCTTTGTCACATAGTTCTCTCTATGCTGTGAGGTTTTAGTAAGCAGCCCAAGTTACAACTTGTGAAATACATTGTCAGAATGGAGTGGCCCAATCTAAGAACAATCGCTTCCTTTTTCTGAGATAATGATGGGGACCATACTGGTGGTATCAGGGTTCCAATTAACACCCCCAACGAAAGAAGACTCCAAGGCTAGAAGTTCCTCAAACTTCCACTTTATTAGAGATGTCATATTGGCACATCTGGGAAAACCCGAATCTGAAAGCTTCCAAGTTTTCCTCACCCAAAGGGAAGTCCAAGTTCCTGCCCCAGCACCCACAGCTCCATCACATGGCCCAATCAAATCACCGTCCCAATTGGAGATGCCTCCCAGTCACACCACTCCAGATGCAGGGCAGGATGTCCTTGACTCTCAGAGAAAAGAATGTTATTGTGGCTAGATATCTCCACAACTCCATACAATCCCATCCTCCCAGTTCCACCAGCACTAAATGTAGCAGCCCTGAAGATCCAAAGTAAAAGATGGCTTCCAGGACGGACAGGTGGTAGCCTTATTTTATAACAGTTTAATCAATGAAAACAAAAATTGGCCAGCAGGGGAGGGGCGGGGTGGCGGCGGTTATTATTAACGAGGATCTGGATCCGAGGGAGACCACTGTGCCTCAGATAGCCGGATGTGAGTCCCTCCTTGTGAGGTGGGGCCGTGGGGTTCAGATGGGCTTGTTGCTTACATACCTGGCTCCCTGCCGCGTGGCAACAGCCCTACCTGAGCTACTCGACGTGATAGCCACGGTGGCAGTAGATACACCCAGGCTTTTAGTCATGGATGATTTCAACTTGCCATCCGTCGGTGAAACGTCTGAGGTGGCTCGGGAGTTCATGGCTTCCATGACGGCCATGGACCTGACCCAGTTAGTTCATGGCCCTACTCACAGGGGAGGTCACACTCTGGATTTGATTTTTGTCTCTGGCCAGTGGTTGAGTGGTCTTGTTATAGGGGATATAGACATGGAACCCTTGTCATGGACTGACCACTCACTCCTTCGCCTAGATCTTCGAACCGCGACCCCTCGCCGCAGGGAGGCGGACCCAATTAGATGGATCCGCCCCAGGCGCCTGATGGATCCTGATAGGTTCCAGACGGAGCTTGGGCCATTTCCTGAGGATCTAGCACATGACTCGGCCGAAGACCTGGTAGCCGCCTGGGATCGGGCGGCTGGTGGGGCCTTGGACCGAGTTGTGCCTTTGCGGCCTCTGACCCGATGCCGATCCCGGGCGGCTCCTTGGTTTACTGAGGAGCTGAGGGAAATGAAGCGCCGGAAAAGACACCTGGAGAGCGGTTGGAGGGCCAGTCTCGCTGAATCTGATCGAACACTGGTAAGGTCGCATATTAAGGCCTACCTAGTGGCGATAAAGACGGCAAAGTCTAACTACTTTTCCGCCTCTATTGCGTTGTCAGGGAATCGTCCGGCCGCCCTGTTTAGGGTGACCCGCGCCCTGCTCCATCTGGGAGTGCGGGAGGATCCCTTAGAAGGCAGGGCGGAGGATTTCGGACAATACCTGTATGACAAAATCGCTCAGATCCGGGGGGATTTGGACTCTGACTGGGTAGATCAGGGCAGGGTGACGAGGAACAGTCTTGAGAATGTTATCTGGGAGGAGTTTGATGCTGTGACTCCCGATGATGTGGACAGGATTTTGGGGAAACTTAGTGCGGCCACATGTTTACTGGACCCGTGTCCCTCCTGGTTGGTACTGGCTTCCCGGGAGGTTACACGAGGCTGGCTCCAGGGCGTCATTAATGCTTCGTTGAGTGAGGGTCACTTCCCCGCTGCCCTGAAAGAGGCGGTGGTGAGGCCTCTCCTCAAGAAGCCGTCCCTGGATCCAGCAATATTGGCTAACTATCGTCCTGTCTCCAACCTTCGCTTCATTGCGAAGGTTGTTGAGAGTGTGGTCGCGCAACAGTTTCCACAATTCCTGGAGGAAACATCCTATCTAGATCCGTTCCAGTCGGGTTTCAGGTCTGGGCACAGCACGGAAACGGCATTGGTCACGTTGGTGGATGATCTCTGGAGGGCTCGGGACAGGGGTTATTCCTCTGTTCTGGTCCTATTAGATCTCTCAGCGGCTTTTGATACCATCGACCATGGTATCATGCTGCACCGGCTGGAAGAGTTGGGGGTGGGAGGCACTGTGTTGCGGTGGTTCTCCTCCTTTCTCTCCGACCGGTCGCAGTTTGTGTTGGCAGGGGGGCAGAGGTCGACCTCGAGGCCTCTCATTTGTGGAGTGCCACAGGGATCGGTCCTCTCGCCCCTTCTGTTCAACATTTATGTGAAGCCACTGGGCGAGATCATCCGTGGCTTTGGGGTGAGATACCACCAGTACGCTGATGACACCCAGCTGTACATCTCCACCCCAGGCCACCCCAACGATGCCCTTGAAGTGATGTCCCAGTGCCTGGAGGCTGTGCGGATCTGGATGGGGAGGAACAGGCTCAGGTTCAACCCTTCCAAGACTGAGTGGCTGTGGCTCCCGGCATCCCGATATAGTCAGTTGACTCCATCGCTGACTATTGGGGGCGAGTCTTTGGCCCCCACTGAAAGGGCTCGCAATCTGGGAGTCCTCCTGGATAGGCAGCTGTCTTTGGAGGAACATCTGACGGCTGTTACCAGGGGGACCTTTTATCAGGTTCGCCTGATTCGCCAGTTGCGGCCCTTTCTTGATCGGGATTCCTTGTGCACAGTCACTCATGCCCTCGTCACCTCTCGCCTTGACTACTGCAACGCTCTCTACATGGGGCTCCCCTTGAAGAGCACCCGGAGGCTCCAGCTGGTCCAGAATGCAGCAGCGCGGGTAGTGATGGGAGCAACATGGCGCTCCCATGTAACACCGCTCCTGCGCGAGCTGCACTGGCTCCCGGTGGTCTTCCGGGTGCGCTTCAAGGTGTTGGTTATCACCTTTAAAGCGCTCCATGGCATAGGGCCTAGCTATCTCCGAGACCGCCTGCTGCTACCGATGACCTCCCATCGACCCGTGCGCTCCCACAGAGAGGGTCTCCTCAGGGTGCCATCAGCCAAACAATGTAGGCTGGTGGCCCCCAGGGGGAGGGCCTTCTCTGTGGGGGCTCCCACCCTCTGGAATCAGTTGCCCCCAGAGATAAGAAGAATCCATGACCTCAGTGCCTTCCGTCGTTCCCTGAAAACCCATCTTTTTCAGCAAGCCAGGTTGGCTTAAGAAGAAATTTTTAAAATTTTTAAATTCTTTTAATTAGTCTGTGATTCTTAACTTTCGGGCCAAAATTTATATATATTTTTAAATGTTTTAATATTTGTATTCTATGTTTTATTATCTTGGCTGTACACCGCCCTGAGTCCTCAGGGAGAAGGGCGGTATATAAATTGGATAATAAAAAAGATAATAAAAAGAAACTAAGGCTCTTTTAACTGAAATTTTATCTTTGCTGTCAGGAGGAGGAGGAGGAGGAGAAGAAGAAAGAAGAAGAAGAGGAGGAGGAGGAGGAGGAGGAGGTGGAAGAAGAAGAAGGAAAAGGAAGAGGAGGAGGAGGAGGAGGAGAAGAAGCAGAAGCAGAAGCAGAAGCAGAAGCAGAAGGAGAAGGAGAAGAAGAAGAAGAAGAAGAAGAAGAAGAAGAAGAAGAAGAAGAAGAAGAAGAAGAAGAAGAAGAAGAAGAAGAAGAAGAAGAAGAAGAAGAAGAAGAAGAAGAAGAAGAAGAAGAAGAAGAAGAAGAAGAAGAAGAAGAAGAAGAAGAATCTTTTTGGGTGATTGCAATGTCTTTTCTAGATTTTGCAAGTATCCCTTTGCCCTGTATACAATGTTTCCGTTATGACATTGAAATGATTTCATATACGTTCCAAATAAAATCTACTGCTAAAGTAAAATTTACTTACTCACATTGATTGTACTGACTGCATCTTCGCTTTACAAATCCCTAGGTTTGTATAACAAAAAAACATTATCGGGAGCTTGAGAAAGTGGAAATAATGAATTCAGCCGTGTATTTTATTTAATGATGAACCGGAATGCTTATCTCCGAGGCCACATCGGATGGATGGAGCTGTTTCAGAAGAAATTTCATTTGCCAGTGGAGTAATTCCTAATATCTCCAAATAAAACATTAGATCACTGATCCTCAAAATGATAGCAAAAGGCTTTTTGCAGTTATTCAGACATTTCGTGTATAAATTAGCTATCATTTTTTGAAGCCATTCTGTGCAGCTATCGCCAAAATGCTCATCATTTCATCAAATAATAGCTATCTTTATTTCCTTTCTTTTCATCTCTTTCTCCTTCTTCCTTTTACTTCAAGCGGTGAGACATTAATACAATGTAATATCCGCCTCCGAGAATTGACGAACATATCACGATGAATTAAAGCAACTTTATTGTGAAAGAGGGATCCCTTCTTGTTTCATTGGAGCAATGTTCTAAATTTGTGGCATGTTTTGTCATAGTAACAATGGGAATTTGATTTCTCTAAATAGCAAGGTGAAGAGCTGGATTAATCCCTGAGATCGTCCTCAATGGAGTCTATTTCTATGCCGCCCACTCTCCGAGGACTCTGGGCGGCTTACACCAAAGACAGTATACTAAATAGCATATTGCCCCCAACAATCTGGGTCCTCATTTTACCCACCTCGGAAGGATGGAAGGCTGAGTCAACCTTGAGCCAGTGAGATTTGATCCGCTGATCTGCTGAACTAGCAGTCAGCTGAAGTAGCTGCAGTACTGCACTCTAACCACAGCACCACCTCGGCTCAGCTGGAATGCTGTTGATTGTCAGCGTTTCAACGCTGCCATAGAGGAGAGCGAGAGATAAACTCTGAAACTTTTGCCTGCTAAATCCCTTTGAAGCCCGGTTGTCATGGAAATGAGGGGAGGGGGCACATTCCTGGGAAATGATGAGGAAAAGAAGTCTGAAGAATGACTTGGAAGACAGCCAATGAGAAGCAGAGAGTTGGGGATCGGAAAGGGAGGGATTGGGAGGCAAAAGGTCAGTCTTGTCCGTGCGGAGTCATGATCCGGTGGCTGAGCTCAATTAAAGAAAGATTTCCTTAAAGATTGGCAGTTTGGAAATTCATTTAATTCATTCATTTCATTTGAGATAGCACTGCAGTCTGACATCGATATAATTTACTTGGACTTCAGTAAAGCATTTGATAAAGTAGATCATAAGCTACTACTAGATAAAGTAGAAAAATGTGGGTTAGACAGCATCACCACCAGATGGATTTGTAACTGGCTGACCAACTGCACTCAACGTGTAGTCCTCAATGGAACTGCATCTACATGGAGGGAAGTATGCAGTGGGGTACCCCAGGGCTCTGTACCCCAGTGCTCTTCAACATCTTCATCAATGATTTGGATGAGGGGATAGATGTGGAACTCATCAAATTTGCAGATGACACCAAGCTAGCAGGAATAGTCAACATTCTGGAAGATAGTCTTAAAATACAGAAGGATCTTGACAGACTTGAACATTGGGCGCTATCTAACAAAATGAAATTCAATGGTGAAAAAAGTAAGGCTCTACATTTAGGCAAGAAAAACCAAATGCACAGGTACAGTATAGGTGGTACCCTCGCTCAATAGTAGTAATTCTGAGGGGGATCTTGGAGTTCTAGTGGACAACCATTTAAATATGAGCCAGCAGTGTGCTTCAGCTGCCAAAAAAGCCAACACAGTTCCAGGCTGCATAAAAAGAAGGTTAGAATCAAGATCATGTGAAGTGTTAATACCACTTTATAATGCCTTGGTAAGGCCACACTTGCAATACTGCATTCAGTTTTGGTCGCCATGATGTAAAAAAAGATGTTGAGACTCTAGAAAGAGTGCAGAGAAGAGCAACCAAGATGATTAGGGGGCTGGAGGCTAAAACATATGAAGAACCGTTGCAGGAATTGGGTATGTCTAGTTTAATGAACAGAAGGACTAGGGGAGACATGATAGCAGTCTTCCAATATCTCAGGGGCTGCCCCAAAGAAGAGGGAGTCAAACTATTCTCCAAAGCATCTGAAGGCAGGACAAGAAGCAATGGGTGGAAACTAATCAAGGAGAGAAGCAACTTAGAACTAAGGAGAAATTTCCTGGCAGTTAGAACAATGAATCAGTGGAACAACTTCCTTCCAGAAGTTGTGAATGCTCCAACACTGGAAGTTTTTAAGAAGAGATTGGATAACTATTTGTCTGAAGTGGTGTAGGGTTTCCTGCCTAAGGAGGAGGTTGGATTAGAAGACCTCCAAGGTCCCTTCCAACTCTGTTGTTCTGGTTTGACACTGAGATGGATATATAGCACTCTTTTTTAAAAAAGCAGTCTCGGCGAATGTTCATTATTGACGATAGGATGTTGCGAATTTGGTACCCTTGAAAAGTTTGATTACAGGTTTCAAGGAAGAGGAAACTTACAAAATTTCAAAGAGTTATAAGAAATATATATATATATATATATATTATATATATATATATATACATTGTTTGACAGATCCCAGAAGTCTCTTTCAGACTTTGGGCTATGTACACTCACACAACTATCTTCCTTACGTGTCTAACCATCTGTAATGGTTGAGACATTGTTTTTAAGTGAAAGAAAATCTAATTAATGTAATTAGTAATATGTTAATATTTCAAGATTTCAGATCTGTAATCTTTTTTCTCTCTTTCGCATCTATCTATTTATCTATCTATCTATCTATCTATCTATCTATCTATCTATCTATCTCTATCTGTATATATCTATCAGCTACTTATCTCTCTATCTCTCTATCTCTCTATCTCTATATACTGTATCTAACAGCTACTCTATCTATCTATCTATCTATCTATCTATCTATCTATCTATCATCCATCCATCTATCTATCTATCTTGATCTATCGATCTATCATCGATTATCAATATATCTATCACCTACTCTATCTCTCAATCTGCTCTATTGTCTGTCTAACTCTCGACCTCTCAATCTCTTGATCTACTCTATTGTCTGTCTGTCTGTCTGTCTGTCTGTCTGTCTGTCTGTCTGTCTGTCTATCTATCTATCTATCTATCTATCTATCTATCTATCGATCGATCTATCTATCGATCTCTGTCTGTCTGTCTGTCTGTCTGTCTGTCTGTCTGTCAGTCAGTCTGTCGGTCTGTCGGTCTGTTGGTCTAACGATCCATTGATCTATTGATCTATTGATCTACTCTATTGTCTGTCTGCCTGCCTGCCTGTCTGTCTGTCTCTCTCTATCTCTCTATTCAATCTATCACCTACCTATCTATCATCTCTCTGTCTCTTCCTGTATCTATAATTGGTAGATAGATAATAGCAAAAATTTCTGCAGACTTAAACATGGATTTTCTAATAAGAGTTAAATTATTTTTTTTATTTTTTTTTTAAAAAAGAAGGGAAATGTTCTTGAATAGACAGAAGTCCTTCATGTGCAATTAGCAAATTTTAAATAGAACGTTTATTATTAATATTATTCTTACTTCTTCTTCAACGCATGGATTATTATTTAAACTGATATGACATAAGAGGATATAAATAATTCCTAAGTGTACTTCTAAACAAGATTTTTTTGCCCATATTCAAATGGCTAAACATTATCAATTCCCTACTTCCCAATGTATCATTCATTGCAAGCCGGATGCTAATTTAATCTCTTAAAAATGTCATTAGAGTCCCGATAAACATTCTAAATAAATACAAAACCATTGTTCTGAAAAAAAAAAAATCTGGTGTAACTGAGAAAAAAAACAAAAAAACGGCAAAACATTCTGCATTTCCTCCATCCGAAGAAAACTATAGTGAAAGCATTGCAACTTAGATCCCAACGTATTTTGGGGCAAATTGAAAATGAAATATATGAAAACCAATTGTGCAATTTCATTATACATAATTCTGAACTGCAAATTAAGACTGGAATCAAATGCACGTGCAGACAGGGTTATGTTGACCTTGGAGTTTTATCTAACTAACTGGCTACTTATTCTTATTGGAAGATTTTTTTTGCCCTGAAATATCCATTACCCAACAGGGACACAGTGGCTCAGTGGCTAAGACTCTGAGCTTGTCGATTGAAAGGTTGGCAGTTCAGTGGTTCGAATCCCTAGTGCCGCGTATCGGGGTGAGCTCCCATGACTTGTTCCAGCTTCTGCCAACCTAGCAGTTCGAAAGCACGTAAGAAAATGCAAATAGAAAAATAGGGACCACCTTTGGTGGGAAGGGAACAGCGTTCTGTGCATCTTTGGCGTTGACTCATGCTGGCCACAGGACCACGGAGATGTCTTTGGACTCTTCGGCTTTGAAACGGAGATGAGCACCGCCCCCTAGAGTCGGGAACAACTAGCACATATGTCCGAGGGGAACCTTTAACTTTACCTAATCCATTACTATTAGAGTGCCCCATTATTGTATTCAAGTAGTGATGCAAGAGAAAATACTGTATAGTTTTGACTGTAATGGGTTTTGTTGCATTTTGCGAACTTTCTTGCCACAGTTGTTAAGTGAATCGCTGCAGTTGGGAAGTTAATAACATGGTTGTTAAGTGAATCTGGCTTTCCCCATTGACTTTGCTTGTCGAAAGGTCGCAAAAGGAAATCACATGACCCCGGGACAATGCAACTTGTTCTGAACTGGCCTTCTCAGAAGCAAGAAACAGACTCACCGCAAAGAAAAAAATCCTCTTTATGAACTGAAAGACCAGGCAAGGAGTTCACTGAAGCAATAGTTCTTATCAGCTCCTTTTGATAAATGCAAGGTTGGGAGCTCCCAGCCAGGAGGCTGCCAATTAAGTCGGAGAAATAGACAAACCTCAGTTCTAGCAAGGCAATCTCTGTCGCACGAAGCACACAAGGAGCAAACTTTCCAGAAATACAAACGGATGTCTGCTACAACCACCCCTCCCTTTTCCTCCTATTTATTCCCCAGCCAGAGAGGGGCCAGTCAGCATCCAGATTTGTTTTTGCTTCCTGAGCTGGCTCATTGTCCTCCGTTGTCCTTCTCTCCTATCTGCTCTGCGCATACGTGCGTCTGGCACAGGCCCCAGCTGTTCCTCCTCCTCACTCATCTCTGATTCCAAAGGCAGCTGCCTCTCCGGTGGCTGGGAAATGCCAGAGGGCCCTGGCGCCAGTGGTGAAATCCAAATTTTTTTACTACCAGTTCTGTGGGTGTGGCTTGGTGGGCATGGTAGGGGAAGGATACTGTAAAATCCCCATTCCCTCCCCACTCCTGGGGGAAGGATATGGCAAAATCTCCATTCCCACCCCACCTTGGGGCCAGCCAGAGGTGGTATTTGCCGGTTCTCCGAACTACTCAAAATTTCTGCTACCGGTTCTCTGAACTACTCAAAATTTCCGCTACCGGTTCTCCAGAACCTGTCAGAACATGCTGGATTTCACCCCTGCCTGGCTCTATCTCTGTGTCCGATGCTGGGCATCCATCAGAGCTTTCTGCAGGCTCCAGAACTGGCCCATGTTCTTCCCCAACCTCCTCATCTTCTGGGTCTGCTGCCAGCTCTGCTGGCAGCTGGCAGGCCACAACACAATCATCATAAATATAAGTTAGTCAAGTTAGCCAAGCTTTTGAATTTTAACCATGTGACCAGGGGGAGGCTGCAACGGTCGTAAGTGTGAAAAATGGTCACAAGTCACTTCTTTTCAGGGCTGCTGTATCTTTGAACAGTCAGTAAACGGTTGTAGACCCAGACACACAGGTGATCAGGTATGAGCCACAAAATGGTGAAGCCTGGTGTTCAAGTGTCATTGGGGAAATCAATCTCTCTTGCACAACTTTCTGAGCAGAAAGTTTTCCATAATTGTGGACAACTTTCTAAGCAGAAATAGGGAAGAAGCGTTCTACTGATAGCAGGACTACCTGATTCTGGAACAGCTTTGTTCCCTTGTGCCATCCGTCTGGTAAACTCGCAAGATTAGTTTTTCTTGCCATGTACACATATACATCTGAACTAGACTGTGTTGTTTCTCTGTGTCATAGAATATATGTGGGTACATGCATGATTATGTATGTATGTACCAGTATATATGTATGTATGTATCAGAGGTGGGTTTCAGCAGGTTCTGACCAGTTCTGGAGAACCGGTAGCGGAAATTTTGAGTAGTTCGGAGAACTGGCAGTAAAAATTCTGACTGGTCCCGCCCCCTTCTATTCTCTGCCTCCCGAGTCCCAGCTGATAAGGAGGAAGTGGGGATTTTGCAGTAACCTTCCCCTCGATTGGGGACAGAATGGAGATTTTACGATATCCTTCCCCTGCCACGCCCACCAAGCCATGCCCACCAAGCCATGCCACGCCCACTAAGCCACACCCAAAGAATCGGTAGTAAAAAAATTTGAAACCCATCACTGGTATGTATGTATGGATGTATGTATGGATGTATGTATGGATGTATGATGCATGTATGTATTCTATCATGGTTATGTAGTGTATATTGGAGATGGTGACCCTTTGAGAGCTGTATCCAACAAAATTTCATTTTAATGTATGCTGATTCGTGCACATTCAAAGTGACAATACAGTTTATTCTATTTTATTCTGTTCCGTTCCGTTCCATGTTCTGTTATATTCTATTCTATTCTATTCTATTCCACCAGGCGGGCTTGGCCTAATCTTTTCCCTCTTTTTAATATGTAAATTTTAATCTGTTTTTAAATTATTGGGGTGTTTTAATTTGTCTGGGCCAAAGTGGTTTAATTCGATTTTATCTGGTTTTTTAAATTTTTTGTATCTATGTATTTTATTGTTTGGCTGTTCACCGCCCTGAGTCCTTTGGGAGTAGGGCGGTATACCAATCAAATAAACTACAAATCAAATAAACTAACTATTCTATTCTATTCTATTCTATTCTATTCTATTCTATTCTATTCTATTCTATTCTATTCTATTCTATTCTAATACTGGAACAGTACTATCATGTCTCCCCTGGTCCTTCTCTTCACAAGGCTAACCATGCCCAGTTCCTGCAACCATTCATTGTATGTCTGATTTGATCTTCAGATGTTAGATTTGAAATCAATAATCAGCTATACGGTGATCCAAGAAAAGGCATTTTGAGAATAGATACCTTCGCCTCAAACTAAGAATTCCCTCCCTGTTTTGCTCTCAGGTTATTAGTTTTGGTGTGAACTGAAAACCTCTCTGTTGTTCATTGAGTTATTTATTGCTTTTCTATTGTCTTTCTTATGGTCTTGTTCTATGCTTTTATGCCTTGGTACACCTTTTTTTAAAGTCTGTGCAGTTTTATGGGTTCTTTTATTAGATTTTGTTTAGGCGCACACTCACTCACGTGGACGCAGACCGTGGGCTGAAAAATTGTGCAACAAAACAAATGGCTGAAAAGTGCACCAGAAATAAAACACAAAACTGCCTCCTTGTGCTTGCAAAGATGGGCATGCCAGCGCATACAAATGTTTTGTGCATCTGTGAGAGTTTTCAATGTATTAAAGAGGAAGGGAAGGAGGAGTAAGAGTAAGAGGAGGAGAAGGAGGAAGAAGAGAAGGAGGAGGAAAGAAAATGGAGGAGGAGGAGGAATAGGAGGAGAAGGAAGAGGAGAAGGGGAGGGGAGGAGAAGGAGGAAAAAGAGGAGAAGAAGAAGGGGAGGGGAAGGGGGAGGGGAGGGGAGAAGGAATAGAAAGAGAAGTAGTATTAGCAGCAGCAGCAGCCAAGAGGGAGAAGGGGAGGGAGAGGGAAGGGATGAGTGGGGAGGAAGAGGAGAGAAAGTGGAGGAGGAGAGAGAAGGGGAGGAGAAGGGAAGGAGGAGGAGGGAGAGGAATAGGAGGAGAAGATTAGTAGGAAGAGCAGGAGAAGGGGAGGGGAGGAGAAGGAGGAAGAAGAGGAGGGGGGAGAAGGGGAAGAAGAAGGAAGGGGAGGGGGAGGAGGAAGGAGGAGGAGGAGGAAGGAGGAGGAGGAGGAGAAGGAGAAGGAGAAGGAGTAGTTGTTGTTTCAAGATTCCTTCAATGCTATGTATCCATTGCTGTTGAAATATCACTAGCCTGTACAATTTCACTTTGTTGTTCCAGATTTGAACCAAAACTTACAAATGGTAACTTGTATTTTTTTTTTTTGTGCAATCCACAAACCTGGTTCCAATTTGAACCTTTATTGTGCAGCTGAATTATACCTTGGTCGCCCCTTTTCTTCCATTACGGATGTACAAGATGTTACACTTTCTTCCTGCATTCTTAGGTTGAAACTATTTGTGAAAGCACTCGGTCATTTTATTTCAACTAAGGTTGGCTGAAAATGTCACATAAAGGGAATTTGCAGGAGCCAAAGCACCAGAGAAAAGAGAGCGGGAAAGAACCTGATCTCCTTCTGGCTTTTCGATAATTTGTTGTACAATTTTCAAACCCAGCAGGGATTCAAATGGAAGCTATTTTGGGGGTTGGAAAATTACTCATTGAAAGGAAGATCCTTTCTCCCTACTCCTCAATGCCCGTCGTAGAAACATTGAACCTGCTGTCTAACGTTGTGTTCAATCAGGACATCTGAAATCAGAAGACGGCAATCAATCCATCTGATGATTAGGTCTTTAATTCAAAGTATATGGGATGAATGTCTGACATCATGGATCAGGTGGTGGGAATGATCTGACATATACAAAACCTTTGCCAGACCAATTCTTGAATACAGCTCATCTGTCTGGAACCCGCACTGCATATCAGACATAAATACAATCGAACAAGTCAGGAGATATTCCACAAGAAGAGTCCTCCACTCCTCTGCTCACAACAGAATATCTTTATGCCACCAGATTTGAAATTTTGGGCTTAGACAACTTAGAACTTCGCCGTCTTCGGTCTGACCTAAGCATAGTACATAAAATGATCTGCTACAACATCCTACCTGTCAATGACTACTTCAGCTTCAACTGCAACAATACACAAGCACACAATAGATAGAAACTTATGGTAAACTGATCCAAACTAGACTGCTGAAAATACGACTTCAGCAACAGAGTGGTCAATGCCTGGAATGCACTCCCTGACTCTGTGGTTTCTTCCCCAAACCCCCAAAACTTTAAGCTTAGACGATCTACTGTTGACCTCACCCCATTCCTAAGAGGTCTCTAAGGGGCGTGCATAAAAGCACCACCGTGCCTTCCATCCCTGTCCTAATGTTTCCTTTTATTCATATCCATTTCATGTATTTATAATTATGTTTACACTTGTATCTGTCATAAAATACATGCTTGACGAAAAATACAAATAAATAAATAAATAAATTTTGCATTCAATGCATTCAGTTTTGCAGCTACTAAGATTGTTGGACGAGCAGGGACAAAAACAGCCAGGGAAGTGATTGAAGCCAGGGAAATGGGCACTTCGTCAGACAACTGGAATGCTCATTTACCACTAGCTAATCAAGCACTTAGGAAGTGAGGGCTTGGCAACAGAAGGAAACAACAGCCAACAACTGAATAGTCAGCCATCAACACTCCGATCAACATCTAAAAAGCCACACACAACAAGCACCATATATTGTAAATACTACAACAAAGAATAGCCCAAAGCATAGAGAGAAGTTCTCGGATGGGCTCCAGCATGTCCAAAAGTTCAGAAGACAAAACCTCTGGTCCCATTGACTGACTCAGATTGGATCACCAAGGACCTCACAGTTCAACCTTCAATTTTCATTTCAGAAGGTGGAAATTCAGCTCTTTGTGCCAAGTTTCTTCAGTGGATCTCTCCATTTTCAACAGGAGGGAAGGGGGTGGGTCTCCTTAAGATTTAACCTTAACCTTTGCCAGACCTATCCTTGAATACTGTTCACCTGTCTGGAACCCTCACTGTATTTCAGACATCAATACATTAGAGAAGGTCCAGAGATATTTTATTAGAAGCGTCCTCAAATCTTCTGCTCGAAATAAAATTCTCTATCCCACCAGGCTTGAAATTTTAAGTCTGGATAGCCTCAAACTACGGCGTCTAGGTTTTGACTTATGTTTAGTTCATAAGATTATTTATCAAAAAGTCCTACCTGTAAATGAGTACTTTAATTTCAACCGTAATAACACAAGGGCTATCAATAGATTTAAACTCAATGTAATTCACTCTAATCTTGATTGTAGGAAATATGACTTCTGCAATAGAGTAGTAAATGTCTGAAACACTCTACCTGATCCTGTTGTAGGTCTCACTAATCCCCATACATTTTACCTTAAACAGTCTACAATGGACCTTTCTTAAGAGGTCCCTAAGGGGACGTGCATAAGCACACCAACGTGCCTACCAGTGGTGGGTTGCTCCCGGTTCGGCCCGGTTCGGCCAAGCCGGTAGCAGTGTCGCTATTACGTCACTCTCTTTCTCCGGGAGCTGGGCCCTCCCGCCTGCCCCCCGCGTTATTCCGACCTTATATTTCTTCTTTTTTCGCCCAGCTGAGAGGTGCAGCAGAGCGGATTGCCGCACTTCAGATGGGCAGATTCGCAACGCGCTTGCGCAAAGCAAGCGAAGAGGCCATCGTGTGCAAAACGCACGCACAAAGAAAACCAGTAGTAAAGCCAGTTAGAACCCACCCCTGGTACCTACCGTCCCCGTCCTACTGTCCCCATTTATATGTAATGATTCTATGTGTTTATGGCTATGTTTTGCCTATTAATATCCTTCTATCTGTGCCAATTTTTTTCATGTGTCCATGTCCATGTCTATACTGTTACTTGTTTCCTTGTTGACAAATAAATAAATAAATAAATAAGATAACTGACTTTAAGCTTACCGAACCAGCTGTCGGCATGTTGATTTAAAGCAGGTGCAATAAAGCACCTTTTGTGTTTCGAAATACACAAGGTATTTCGCTTCCATTTAAAAGCATCCTTCGCTTTTCCCTTTCTGCAAACTTTCGTCTTTGCATCTGTTCTCCTTGAGTCATTTCGGAGTTTGCTTTGTTTATTAGCAGGCGAGAGATCTTATAACCAAATTAAAATCAAACATGTGCCATCACTGCCCAGCCTTCCCTCCCCCCTCCTTTTCCTTTTATAGATTGGAGCAGAAATTAAACTAATTGACATTTTAATACTATTCCACTGTTTGTTCCTGCAGAGTTGGAACCGTACTAGAAAATCCATTACAGGGGAGATGTACCGAATGCCATCTGGTAGCCTAGCATTTCTGATTATAAATAAGTCATTTCAGTTTGCTATCTGTTTATGGGTGTGTGTGTGTGTGTGTGTGTATCGGTATGATAAATTCCGGGGAAGCACGGGAAAGAGGTAGAGAGAGGTTTTCTTGCAGAAAATGTTTGTGTGCCTGGCTGGGATTGCAGGTAGACGAGGCAGGCCTAGAAGAAATCAGAATGAGAATCAAGAAAGTAAATTGTTCCTATATAAAGTTAGGTTGACCTTTCTTGCAAATATTTCCATTTTCGTTTTTTCAAGAGTAATCTAAACCCAGAAATAGATACCGGGGAAGTGAAAAGACTCTACCTCTCCGGATTTCAAATGGAGAATCAGTATTTTTTTTAAAAAAAATCCCACTTGTAAATCGTAGGTAATTTAAGTAGTCCTTGGCTTACAATAGTTTGTTTAGTGACCGTTTGAAGTTACCACGGCACTGAAAAAAAATGACCATTTTTTTCACTGTTATGAACTTTGCAGCATCCCCATGGTTAGGTGATCAAAATTTGGATGCTTGGCAACCGATTCACATTTATGACGGTTGCAGTGTCCCTTTTGAGACCTTCCGATGAGCGAAGTCAATGGGGAAGCCAGATACACTTAACAACCAGGTTACTAATTTAACAGCTGCAGTGGTTCGCTTAACAACGGAGGCAAGAAAGATCGTAAAATGGGGCCAAACTCATTTAACTAATGTCTCACTTAGCAACAGAAATGTTGGGCTCAGTTGTGGTCGTAAATCAAGGATTATCTGTATACACCAACAGCCACATGGTTATGTGTTCTGTTGGCTCCTGGCCCCTCCAGCAGCTGAATCAGAGGAGGAAGAGGAGGCTTGGGAGTCAGGGTCAGCATCAAGGCAACCTGAGAGCTCCGAGGGGGAAGAGGGAATGGAGCTGTCAAAGAGAGAGAGAGAGAGAGAGAGAGGGAGAGGGAGGAAGGGAGGGAGAGAGAGAGAGAGAGAGAGAGAAAGAAAGAGAAAGAGAAAGAGGAAGAGGAAGAGGAAGAGGAAGAGAGAAAGAGAAGGAGAGTGGGAGTCAGCATCAAGGCAACCTGAGAGTTCCGAGGGGGAAGAGGGAATGGAGCTGGCAGAGAGAGAGAGAGAGAGAGAGAGAGAGAGAGAGAGAGAGAGGGAGGGAGGGAGGGAGGGGGAGGGAGGGAGGGAGGGAGGGAGAGAGAGAGAGAGAGAGAGAGAAAGAAAGAGAAAGAGAAAGAGAAAGAGGAACAGGAACAGGAAGAGGAAGAGGAAGAGGAAGAGAAAGAGAGAAAGAGAAGGAGAGTGGGAGTCAGCATCAAGGCAACCTGAGAGTTCCGAGGGGGAAGAGGGAATGGAGCTGGCAGAGAGAGAGAGAGAGAGAGAGAGAGAGAGGGGGGGGGGGGCAGAGCCTGGGTCATCCATCAGCCTTCAGATGGAGAGTCAACAGCCCCCAGGTCTGGAGGTGGCTGATGAGGAAGAGGAGGAATAGCTGGGCCCAGTGCCTGACGTGCGGTTGCCCAGAAGGGAGAGGAGAGGAGAGCAGTGGAAATCTATGGGGCGGTCCTTGGGATGGAAGAGCCACCGCTGCTAGTGAAGCCCTTCCCTAGCTCGGAGGATAAAAGGCAGGGAGCAGAGATGAATAGGTGTGTCCTGATGAGAGAGAGACTTTTTGCGGGGGCTGCTAATAAAGGGAACAATTGGGTAACTACAGAGGGTTTGTCGTGTTTGGAAGCTGGGTCAGAACACAGAGATCTATTTTTTTTTTTAAATTTATTTTTATATGCCGCCCTTCTCCGGAGACTCAGGGCAGCTTACAATGCGTTAAGCAATAGCCTTCATATTTTTGTATATTTTATACAAAGTCATCTTATTGCCCCCACAAACCGGGTCCTCATTTTACCCACCTTAGAAAGGATGGAAGGCTGAGTCGACCTTGAGCCTGGTGAGAATTGAACTCGCAGTAATTGCAGGCAGCTGGATATTAAATGCTGCCTTAGTAGGAGGCATTAGCCTCCTACGCCACTCAGGCTCCTTTGTAGGCACAGGTAGGGTACTCTACCTATTCTGAATATGCTTCATCAGTTAAGTCTATTTCCTGATACTCATTGATTTGAAATTAAGATAAGTGACCCTGAAGCTAAATCCTTACCTTTCTAAATAAAGGTTTAGCATCTGCCTGGTTTGTGTTTCAGATGGGAATGTAAAAGAAATCCATTTCAAAGTTCTTTTGTTGTCAAATCCCATAATCCACAGAAACAAACTATTTAGGGATGGTAGCAATAGGGACAACAGATATCATACAGGTGTAATCTTTATGTTTGGAAAAGTTGTGATAAGAAACTGGTGTTTTAGAAATGAACTTCAGGGGTCATTCAGTGGAAAATATATTTCAAGCTTATGCTGAGGTCTATCTTCCTTCCTTCCTTCCTTCCTTCCTTCTTTCCTTTCTTCTTTTTTCTTCCGTCCCTCTCTCCCGCTGTCATCTTTTCTTCCTTCCTTCCTTGTCATTTTCCTTCTTTCTTTCCTTCCTTCCTTCCTTGTCATTTTCTTTCCTTCTTTCCTTCCATGTCATTTCCCTTCCTTCCTTCCTTCCTTCCTTCCTTCCTTCCTTCCTTCCTTCCTTCCTTCCTTCCTTCTTTTTTCCTTCCTTCCTTCCTTCCTTCCTTCCTTCCTTCCTTCCTTGTCATTTTCCTTCCTTCTTTCCTTCCTTCTATGTCATTTCCCTTCCTTCCTTTCTTCTTTTTTTCCTTCCTTCCCTCCCTCCCTCCCTCCCTCCCTCCCTCCCTCCCTCTTTCTTTCTTTCCTTCCTTCCTTCCTTCCTTCCTTCCTTCCTTCCTTCCTTCCTTCCTTCCTTCCTATAATTTAATCAAAACAAAATAGAATAATTTCTGAGTATATGCAGCACCATCCTTGGGGACGTAGTGACACTGGCACTTTGGTGGGTCCCCAACTTCAAGATTATAAAGGCAATAAGTGTGTAAAATTAGTTCTTTGTAAGGCTTTAAAGGGTTCCTGTTAGTTTTCATTTGATACTTCTGCTCTCATTTCATTTGAACATAGCTTGGAAGTTTTTGTTTTTGTTTTGTTTTTCAGTCCCGGAGGATTTAAACAATAGTAGAACATTGCCTAGAGTTGATGCAAAAAAATATGTCTTTCAAGTTCTCTCTTTCTAGGGGGAAAAAAAAAAAGAGGTTGCAAAAAAAAAATGCTTGCATGTGTCTTTCCAACTTCTTGTGGTGCTTTGGAGGATGTAATTTGTGGTATGAAGAATTTGGCCTCTGCAACAGCTACTACTTCCTACTCTGAATAAAATTCTGAGGGAAGAGGTATTTTTTTTCTCCCATGGTGTCTTCTCTTGATATCCTGGAAGCACGTGAGACCAAGAAACGTGAAGGCTGCTAGTTAATAAATGCTCGCAGAGAGAATATTTACCTCCACCCTTTGACCATCTAGAGTCTAAACGTAAACCCTGGTTGGAATGCAGTATCGCAGGCTAATTCTGCTGACTGCCAGCAGTTCGATCCTGATCCGCTCAAGGTTGACTCAGTCTTCCATCCTTCTGAGGTTGGTTAAATGGGGACCCAGATTATTGGGGGCAATATGCTGACTATGTAAACTGCTAGTGGGGGCTCTAAAGCATGTGAAGCGGTATGTAAGTCTAAATGCTAGGAAAGAAGGAAGGAAGGAAGGAAGGAAGGAAGGAAGGAAGGAAGGAAGGAAAGAGGGAGGGAAGGAGGGAAGGAAGGAAAGAGGGAGGGAGGGAAGGAAGGAAGGAAGGAAGGAAGGAAGGAAGGAAGGAAGGAAGGAAGGAAGGGCTGGTGGTGGCAGTATTGCAGGCTAATTTGCCAACTGCAAGCAGTTCGATCCTGACCAGCTCAAGATTGACTCAGCTTTCCATCCTTCCGAGGTCGGTAAAACGAGGACCCAGATTGCTGGGGGCAATAGGCTGGCTCCATAAACCGCTTAGAGAGGGCTGTAAAGCACTGTGAAGCAGTACATAAATCTAAGTGCTGTAGAAAGTTATCACCCACCCCTCTCCTTGAAGAATGAAATATTTTGAGAAATGTTAAAAAGGCAGAATATTATATTTCCCTGGATGAGAAATAGAGAAATGTGGTTTTTTTAGAGGGAGAAAGCCCTCTAAAAAATAGCCCTCAGCAGATGTCAGCACTTAAGAGATAAAGAGCTTATTGAAAGAAGCCAAGTATCTAGGTAGCTCTATTCATAGGCAAAAATTCCCTGCAGGAAGTTCTGAGAAAAGGATTAGCCCTCAACCACTATAGGAATCGCCCAACGCCTTTTCATTGCATCACTCCAAACTTCAACCAAACTTGGGAGCTCAGTCAACCTACAGAGCCAGCTATGACCCCTACATAACCCCTACCACAGCCAATAGAATACATGTTCTTGCACAGGAACAGGAAGCTCAAGTGCAAAGCCCAAGAGAAGGTATAAAAACCCCTCACTCTCAACTCCATGGGGTCAGCAGCACCAGAGCCACAAACCCATCTGGTTCTCCTTCATCATTAAACCCTCTTTCCAATCAGCCTCCAGCCTTCATTTTGTCTCCAGTGCCTTTCTCCCTGCTTGGAATTGAACCAGATGGATATTTCTTCCAATATTGTAATTGCTATTGCTAAATAAATGAACGACCATCACATATTGACTGTGAGAACATCACAGATTCTCTTCTTCCAGACTCCCATTTCCTTTCCTCAGATTTTGGAAAAATAATGGGCTTTTTTTCTGCTCAGGAACAGGCTGCTAATATACATATATTCAGTAGTTTTTGTGGCCTGACAGCTGACAGCGGAGCTGGTGGCCAACTCGGACAATAAGGAGGTTGGGGAGGAACTTGAGCCAGCTCTGGAGTCTGGGGAAGGCTCTGATTAATGCTCTGCATCAGATGCAAAGATAGAGCCAGGGCCGTCCAACATTTCCCAGCCACCAGAGAGGCAGCTGCCTTTGGAGGCTGAGATGAGTGAGGAGGAAGAACAGCTGGGGCCTGTTCCAGATGCACGTATGCACAGAGCAGTTAGGAGAGGAGAACAATGGAGGACAAGGAGTTGACTCGGGAAGCAAAGCACATGTGGACGCTGAATGGCCCCTCCCTGGCTGGGGAATAAATAGAAGGAAAAGGGGAGTGGTTGTCATAGGAGACAACAGTTCGTATTTCTGAAGATTTTGCACATTGTGTTTCGTGCCACAAAGACTGCTTGCCAGAACTTAATTCGCAGCCTTTCGACTGGGAGCTCACGGCCTTGCAATTATCACAAGGAACCAATAAGGTCTGATACCGCAGTTAACTCCTTGAAGGATTATTGCCTGGACTTTTTGGTGGGTGAATGCAATTAATTCACAAGAGGGGTTTTTTTGTGACAAGGAGTCTGTTTCTTGTTTCTGCTAAGGCTGGGTCAGAACAGTAGTAAGGAATCTTAGTAAATGCCAGAGAGAAGGTAGATTGGGTCACCCAGCTGGCTAGGACTGGTCCAGTGGTGGGATTTAGCCGGTTCTGTCTGGATTGCACAAACCGGTAGCACAACAGCGGGAGGCTCCGCCCACCTGCCCGGATGTAATGTGCGACTACTGCACATGCGTGCACTCACATCTGCGAACCGGTTGGGAAAGTAAGTGAACCCCAGGGGGAGAGCCTTCTCTGTGGGGGCACCCGCCCTCTGGAACGAGCTACCCCCAGGAATACGACTGATCCCGTACCTCCGTACTTTCCGGCCGAGCGTTAAAGACCTTCTTATTCCAGCAAGACGGGCTGGCTTAAAATTTTAATGGGTTATTTTATGGGGAAAGGGTTTTAAAATTTAGGGAAGCCAAACTGATTTAATTCTGTTTTAATTCTTTTTAATTTTTATACTGTATGTGTTTTAAATTTTGGCTGTTCACCTCCCTTCGGGAGAAGGGCGGTATACAAATTTAAATGCTAAATAAATAAATAAATAAATAAAACCCCACCTCTGGACTGGTCGATGCTCCAAGATTGTGAAATTTGGCTTGGGACCTCGGATGCACCCCAAAATGCAAAACAAATCTTCTTTTAGCTGAAAGTCGAAAATACCCGAGAAAGAAGGAGAAGAGGGGGGAAAAATGCCTTTGAATATTTTCTCATTATTTCTTTTCAACTCACTGCATGCTCAACGGGGAGCCCAGCAATTTTCTCTTAAGTTCAAAGCTAATTGGATTGGTGTTTCCCAATAGCCTTTTCCAGTCTGTTGATAGACCTCATGTATAAAGTTTCTCCTTTTCCATTTGCAGAAGAAGAGAGGAGTTCAGAAAGAGCCTGAAGGAAAGTCGCTTGGCATCAACATGACTGTGGGGCATTTATTGTTAAACCTTGGCTGACTGCCACGATAAATCCTCAGAATAATATTCATAACTGAGAAAGGCAGAGAATTCGGAGAACCAGATGGAAGGAGGTGATTTGCAAGAATAGAAGAGGGTAACTTTTCAAGGCATTGAACCAAAAAAAGGTTGGAGCTTAATTGGCCAAAGTGAATAATTGGCCAAAGCTGAAGAATAGTTAACAGAATAACAGAATATGGTTTCTGAGTTGGAAGGGACCTTGGAGCAGGGGTGAAATCCAGCAGGTTCTGACAGGTTCTGGAGAACCGGGTAGCGGAAATTTTGAGCAGTTCGGAGAACCAGTAGTGTAAATTTTGAGCAGTTCGGAGAATCAGCAAATACCACCTCTGGCTGGCCCCAGAGTGGAATGGGAATGGAGATTTTGCAATATCCTTCTGCTGGGATTTTGCAGTATCCTTCCCCTGGAGTGGGGTGGGAATCCCCTCCTGGGATGGGAATGGGGATTTTGCAGTATCCCTTTCCCTGGAGTGGGGTGGGAATGGAGATTTTGCAGTATCCTTCCTCTGCTATCCCACTAAGCCACACCACACCACACCCACCAAGCCACGCCCACAGAACCGGTAGTAAAAAAAAATTGGATTTCACCACTGCCTTAGAGGTCTCAAGCAGGAGACCCTATTTCAGACAAGTGGCTGTCCAGTCTCTTCTCGACAGCCTGCAGTGATGGAGCACCCACAATGTCTGAAGGCAACTTCCATTCCACTGGTTCATTTTTCTCGCTGTTAGGAAATTTCTCCTTCGTTCTAGGTTGCTTCTCTCCTTGATTAGTTTCCATCCGTTTGTCAACTTGCAAAGCTTTCAAGTTGCCATGAGCAGGAGGGAGGGAGAACTGAAGTGAATTCCATACATTTTTCCTGACTGCAATCAGAAGGAGGGTGTTAGGTTTCACAGCCAGCCAAAGTGGTTAATTGGAGAATGTGATTTATGACATGGCCAGGGGGGGAGGGGAGAGACAGGGTCATAGGGGAACGTAAATCTACGTGGGCTCAGTCCTGACTGCATCCGAGTATTGCCGGAATGTTGTTCCTAATAAATAACTGTATTTCCTTTGAAGTTTGGATCATGGCTCATGAATTAATTAGGGCATCTTTCGGAAACTTGACACCGTTATTCCTTGACGTGCCTTCCGATGCTTTGGAAAATAGGTTGACCCTCCTTGTCTTTGTAGGAACCCCTCAAGAACTGAAATACCACTATCATGTCTTGATTCTTGTCTTGCCTTCTGGTGCTTTGAAAAATAGGTTTAAGACCACTTGAAAGCCTCCAGTGATGAAGCACCCTCAACTTCTGAAGGCAAGTTGTTCCACTGGTTGATATGCTCTCATTGCCAGGAAATTTCTCTTTAGTTCCAGGTTGCTTCTCTCCTTCTTTAGTTTCCATCTGTTGGTTCTTGTCCTGCCTTCAGGTGCTTTGGAGAATAGCTTGACCCGCCACCCCTCTTCTTCATGGTAGCCTCTCAAATATTGGAACACTGCTGTCATGTCCACCCTAGTCCTTCTTTTCACTAGACTAGACAAATCCAATTCCTGCAACCGTTCTTCATAGAGCCTTGGTAGTACAGTGGTCTAAGGCACCCTGTTATTAAGCTGGTTATTAAGACCAGCTGCCTGCAATTACTGCAGGTTCGAATCTCGCCAAGCCTCAAGGTTGACTCAGCCTTCCATCCTTTCTAAGGTAGGTAAAATGAGGACCCAGATTGTGGGGGCAATAAGCTGACTTTGTATAAATATAGAAAAGGATGAAGGCTATTGCTTAGCGCATTGTAAGCCGCCCTGAGTCTCCGGAGAAGGGCGGCATATAAATCAAATTTAAAATAAATTAAAAAAAAATATGTTTGAGCCTCCGGCCCTCTAATAATCTTTGTTGCTGTTTTCTTCATTCTTTCCAGAGCCTCTACATCCTTTTTTTAAATAATATGGTGGCCAGAACTGGATACAGTAGTCTACATGTGACTTTACTAAGTCTTTATAAAAGGGTACTAATACTTCACATGATTTGATTCTATTCCTCTTTTAATGCAACCTAGAATTGCATTGGGTTTTTTTAGCTGCTGCCACACACTTTTGGCTTAAATATAAGTGATTGTCCACTAGGATCTTGTCCCTCTCACCATTACTGCTATTGAGTCAGATTTTCAATCCACATTCCCTACTTAAGAAGCATATGAGCCACTTAAATCAGACATTTTTCCCAGAAGATATTTCCTCAGAAGAATATCAACAAACTTAAAACAACGGGCCCTATCTAACAAAATGAAATTCAATGGTGAGAAAAGTAAAGTTTTTACTCTTAGGCAAGAAAAAAACCCAAATGCACAGGTGTGGAATAGGTGGGTACCTGCAATCCTTGACTGCATAAATAGAGTCAAAATCACATGAAGTATCAGTACCACTTTATAAAGCCTTAGTAAATCCATGTCCGGGAGAAATATCAACAACCTCAGATATGCAGATGATGCCACTCTAATGGCAGAAAATGAAGAGGAACTAAAGAGCCTCTTGATGCCAGTGAAGGAGGAGAGTGCAAAAGTTGGCTTGAAACTCAACATTAAGAAAACTAAGATCATGGCTCCCGGCTCTCTCAATTCCTGGCAAATAGATGAGGAAGAAATGGAGGCAGTGACAGATTTTATTTTATTTGCAAAACCACCGCAGATGGGGACTGCAGCCAAGAAATTAAAAGACGCTTGCTCCTAGGGAGGAAAGCTACGGCAAATCTAGATAGCTTACTAAAAAGCAGAGACATCACCCTGCCAACGAAAGTGCGTATAGTCAAGGCTATGGTTTTCCAGTTGCAATGTACGGCTATGAAAGTTGGACCATAAGGAAGGCTGAGCGCCAAAGAATTGAGGCCTTTGAACTCTGGTGCTGGAGAAGACTCCTGCGGGTCCCTTGGACTGCAAGGCAATCCAACCGGTCAATCCTAGAGGAGATCAACCCTGACTGCTCTTTAGAAGGTCAGATCCTGAAGAGGAAACTCAAATACTTTGGCCACTTAATGAGAAGGAAGGAAGGACTCATTGGAGAAGAGCCTAATGCTGGGAACGATGGAGGGCAAAAGAAGAAGGGGACGGCAGAGAAGGAGGTGGCTGGATGGAGTCACTGAAGCTGTCGGCGTGAGTTTAAATGGACTCCAGAGGATGATAGAGGACAGGAAGGCCTGGAGGAACGTGGTCCATGGGGTCGCGATGGGTTGGACATGCTTTGCAATTAACAACAACAATGATCAAAAAAAGTCAAAATGGCAGCCACAGGATGTAATGAAAGATCTGCACGCAAGGCATATTAAGAAAACAAACAGAACAACAAAGCAAAGCAAATGAGTTTTGAACACCCCATAGTAGCCACCATCCTATTTTGATTTATTTTATTATTTATTTATTTTATTTATTTGATTTGTATACCGCCCTACTCCCGAAGGACTCAGGGCGGTGAACAGCCAACAATAAAATACATAAATACACAAAATTTAAAAACCCGATAAAATCAAATTAAACTTTTTGGCCCAGACAAATTAAAATACCCCAATAATTTAAAAAAAAATTAAAATTTACATATTTAAAAAGGGAAGAGATCAGGCCAAGCCCGCTTGATGGAATAAAAAGGTCTTCACAGCACGGCGGAAGGAGCGCAGATCCGGGATCCTCTGTATCTCCGGGGGGGAGCTCATTCCAGATGGTAGGTGCCCCCACAGAGAAGGCTCTCCCCCCTAGGGGCCGCCAGTCAACACTGTTTGGCTGACGGCACCCGGAGGAGTCCCTCTCTATGGGAGCGTACTGGCCGGTGGGAGGCTATTGGTGGTAGTAGGCGGTCCCGTAAATAACCAGGCCCTAAGCCATGATTTGAATTATAGCTTGCAGTTGCCCCTAAAAGCGAATTCCAAAAATCTTCCTTAACTTTCATTTTGGTCAGAGCCTCAGGGCTGCGGGAGATAAGAGGATTTGAAAATCTTCCAGATTGCATAAGGTGGATTTTTAAGAGGCCCTTAAAAGTTTGTTTTAGAATCCAAGCTGGAAGAACAGCAAAGGGGTTCTTATTTATTATGATCCTGCCACCACGTTCCTGTACCTCTGTACAGCTCACTTCATTAAAACGAAATATAAATATAATAAATAAAAATAAACGTAGTCACTTGGGAATGCAGGAGAGAGAGGGAAAAGTTTGATTTTTCTGTGAGCTGAACCAAAACACCTCCGCACCTTCCTTCCTTCCTTCCTTCCTTCCTTCCTTCCTTCCTTCCTTCCTTCCTTCCTTCCTTCCCTCTCTCTTTCCTTCTCTCGCTCCCTTCTTCCCTCCCTCCCTCTCTCCTTCCTGCCTTCTGCTCTTTCTTTCTTTCTTTCTCTTCCTTCCTTCCCTTTTCCCTCCTTCCTTCCACTTACCTTCCTTCCTTCCTCCTTCCTTCCTTCCTTCTCTCTCTCTTTCCCTCTCTCCTTCCCTTCTTCCCTCCCTCCCTCCTTTCTTTCTTTCTTTCTCTCTCTTTTTCTTCCTTCCTTCCTTTTCCCCTCCTTACTTCCACTTCCCTCCCTCCCTCCCTCCTTTCTTTTTTCTTCCTTCCTTCCTTCCTTCCTTTCTTCCTTCTTCTTTCTTTCTCTTCCTTCCTTCCTTTTTCCCTCCTTCCTTCCACTTACCTTCCTTCCTCCTTCCTTCCTTCTCTCTCTCTTTCCATCTCTCCCTCCCTCCCTCCCTCCTTTCTTTTTTCTTCCTTCCTTCCTTCCTTCCTTCCTTCCTTCCTTCCTTCCTTTCTTTCTTTCTTTCTCTTCCTTCCTTTTTCCCTCCTTCCTTCCACTTACCTTCCTTCCTCCTTCCTTCCTTCTCTCTCTCTTTCCCTCCCTCCCTCCTCTTTCTTTCTTTCTTTCTTTTCTTTCTTTCTTTCTTTCTCTTTCTTTCTTTCTTTCTTTCTTTCTTTCTTTCTTTCTTTCTTTCTTTCTTTCTTTCTTTCTTTCTTTCTTTCTTTCTTTCTTTTAGCCGCCCATCTTAAACTCTGGGCAGCTTACAGTATTAAAAAGATAAAACTGCAAAACCTAGAAGATATAAATAAATCCATACCTTTTCACTGTCTTTGACTTCTTCCATTCAGATTAGCTACGAGCATAGTAAAATAATAATAATAATAATAATAATAATAATAATAATAATAATAATAATAATAATAATGTTTTTTTTTCATCCTTTCTTTGTCCTCTCTCTACCAGCAAGAAAATTATGGTTTTCTCCTTCCCCTTTTCTACACACACATATCCACCCCTCATTTCCCAACTGCTTTTGTCAACTGACATTAAGTATGAGTGGCTTAGTTTTGCATCTTTACTGACAAATCTGTATTAATAACAACTTCGATAAAAGTATTAAAGCTGAACTATGGGAATAATTTGTGATCACCCTCAAATTAATAACAGCGCCTTGGATGGAGAGTATAGAATGGGGACCGGCTATTAGGGCTGGTTATGATTACCATTATTACGCTCATTTAAGTAGGCTGTAACTCTGGTAATGTAAAGGTCACCGTGATTTATTCTGTTTACTTTGTCATGTGTTTAGAAAAGTAATTAAACTGCAAACTATGCAGTTATATCATTCCTAATGGCAAGCGCACATGGGACAGATAACAAAGCTGACAAGCCAGAGCGGAGTCAAGTCAAACGGTGAGGTTTGCTGCCATTAGAGGGGATAGCCGCCATTTTCTTTGAGGCTCTAAAGATGGGCCTGTATAAACCCTTAGAAGAGAGAATTTAGGAAAGGTTAGCTTGTTAGGTACCATTGTTGGACACAACTCCTCTTTCATTGCCGGTAGAAGAGAATATTTGCAGCTCAAGGCTGAACAGCGGGGTGTTTGGTGATCTCTGAATTTGGTTGTTTTCTTGCAGACATTTTATGACCCAACTAGGTAACATCATCAGTGGCAGAAGGGAGTGGGGTTTGTTCTCTATTTATACACAAGTGGCTTGGACTTTTAGTGTTGGTGGGAGTGTTGTTAGTGGTTCCTTGATTAGGTTCCTTTCCCTTTCCCTTCCCCTTCTCCTTCCCCCTTTCCTCTCTCCTCTTCCTTCTTTATTATCTGTAATTTTAATGTCATATGGACAAGATAGTGATATATTGTTGTGTTTGCCTGTAAAGAAAGTCATTTCTGCTATTGCACCCATTAGGTGGGATGGGGCAAATATGGTTAATGGTAGAGGGAGGGAGAGAGAGAGGGAGGGAGGGAGGAAGGAAGGAAGGAAGGAAGGAAGGAAAGGAAGGAAGGAAGGAGAAGAAAAAGAAAGAAAGAAAGAAAGAAAGAAAGAAAGAAAGAAAGAAAGAAAGAAAGGCTTTTACTTTGA